>NC_045453.1:12010028-12163934 GCF_002776525.5 Piliocolobus tephrosceles
AAAAAAAAAAAAAAAAAAAAAAACCATAAAAAACCAAAAACCACAATGACTTTTGTACCAACCTTATAATTCTTCCTAAGAGATCTCTAATGTTCTTTCCAAATTTGTCTCTTCACTTCTCCTCTTGTACTGTGACCACTGTTGAAGGGCTCCGTATAGCAGACCTGGGTCATTACAGAGTTCTATTAGCATGGTGCTCTCTGAATGGTAGTGTCTTCATCTATAACACGGGGACATTACGCTTGACAAATTCCCAGTGTTTGCATGTGGTAGGTATTCAGAAAATTCTTGTGTAAACTCTAAAGTTCAAATCAAAGATGACAAAGAATTTTCATTCCACCTGCCAGCCTTCATGTGAATGGCTGCAGCCACCTGAAAAGGAATTTGAGGCCAAACTGGGGCTCAGTAGAAAGGATGCTGGGGTTGCTTAGTGGTGTGTCTCAGGGGTGCAGGAGCAGGAAGTGATGGCCCGAATCACATGACTTTGCCATCCCTGGTCTCAGCGTAAACTTTATGAAGTTAAGGATTGAGTCTTTCAAAAGTTCACTTTTGTATCCTTCGAGTTTAGTAAAGAGTCTGGTGTATATGAAGTGCTCAAATATATTTAGTAAATATTTACTAAATAAATATTTAGTAAAGAGTCAGTATATGAAGTGGAAAGAAGAAATCTGTCCATTTTTTACTAATTATAATTTTCTTGACTTTTCCTAGTCCACCCTTCACTGGGACTTTTTTGGAGTTTGGATTCCTGTCTCCTTTCCTAGAGTGATGGTGTCAAAGTCCCTAAGCTCTTTTTGGAAGGGGGCTAGTGTGATTGAGTGAGTATTGGTTTTGCAGTTAGGCAGGCCTGTGCCCACGTCCTGCAGGCACCACTGCATCCTGGCTGTGTGGTGTTGGGCAAGGCATTTCTATTTGCTGAGCCTCACTTGTCTTTTATATCATATGGGAATAATATTAGGTTGGTGCAAAAGTAATTATGGTAATTTTGCAAATGGTGAAAACCACAATTACTTTTGCACCAAACTTCATATGAACTTCCTCACATCTTATCCTGATGATTACATGATTAAATGAATCTAATATGCCCAGAAAATGCAAGTGCTGAGAGTTGGTTTGCTTCTGAATTTCCAAGTCCAAAGTTTATTTCATCTTTTTTTGTCCCCTTCCTTTCCATAGGCAACTGCAGTGGGGTTAAAGCATGAATTTTTGTGTCCCCTTTCTCAGCCTAGTTTTGTCACTCTGAAGTCCTCATTTTTATATTCTCAAATCCCTAATGCTTCCCCTCCCTCTTCTCTGCCGCTCTGCCCCAACAATGAATCAATTGTCTCAGTTTTCTGGCTGCATCTCAGTCTAGTCATTCATGCTCTCTCCTTAGGCTTTTATTTTCCAAAACCAAGGATGGTATCCAGGATGATGACCCCCACTGCTGCCTCTGCCCAGGGTGCTGACTTTCTCCAAGCTCTCACGCAGAGGTTTAAGTATTAAGAGGTCATCGCTGGGAGTAACATGAATATTTGGGACTGTTTTTTTTTTCCCCCTCTGAAAACAGTTTTATCCCCCGTCTACTTAAGAGCATATTAAGTGTGCATATTCCCAGATCCCATCTAACACATAGGGAATCGGACCCTGGGGGAGTGGAGACTGGGTACCTGTGAACTTCAAGCACGCAAGTGACCCTGTTTCACTCTGAGGTTTGACAGTAACTAGAGAATGTTCCTAAGAGAGAACCTCATTTAAATAGTTTCCCAGGATGCTCTGGCATTTCTCTTTGCATGCTCCAGCCCGTTTATCTCTTTTTACAGTGGCTTTCAATATGGACTTCATACTAGATCCCAGAGCAATTATGCCAGGAGTTTTAGGGGTGGGGCCTTCTAAGAGTCCTCCAGGTGATTTGAATGGGGATCCAGGGCTGAGAGCCATGAGATTCCTGAGATTCCAGCTCCTGAGGAGGAAGGCAATCCTTGGATCTCTTCTTACTGCAAGAGAAGTAGAATTCTCTTTGCTGTCTGCTCTTATGTCCTCATGATTGGGGCAAATCCTAGAAGCCTGGTTGCCTCGTGTATGCAGTGGGCAGAGTTACTATGTATTAAAACCACTTGTGGCCGGGCGCAGTGGCTCAAGCCTGTAATCCCAGTACTTTGGGAGGCCGAGGCGGGTGGATCACGAGGTCAGGAGATCAAGACCATCCTGGCTAACACGGTGAAACCCCGTTTCTACTAAAAATACAG
Organism: Piliocolobus tephrosceles; assembly: GCF_002776525.5. Taxonomy (NCBI): domain Eukaryota; kingdom Metazoa; phylum Chordata; class Mammalia; order Primates; family Cercopithecidae; genus Piliocolobus; species Piliocolobus tephrosceles. The sequence goes on from NC_045453.1 coordinate 12,012,257, forward strand.
AGCAAGACTCCAACCCCCCCCCCAAAAAAAAAAAAACCACTTGTTACGCATGGTCTTGGCCCTCATTTCTTCCTCTCACCTGTAAAACTGGTTTAGAACAGTGATAATTTTGCCCATCTTTTTCTGTCATGCACATTTTAGCACCCTTGTTTCTTTGTTCTCCCAATCGATGTGGCTGGCAGGAGTGCAGTAGTGCACCAAGATTCAGGCTGGACAAGAGAGGAATGGAGAGACCTTCCCAGGACAAGCTCCTAGCACACTGCTGGTCTCCCCCTTCCCCAGGAAATCAATCCTTGTTTTGGCATTACTACCACCAGAGCCCTCTAGACTCTGTGAGTGTCTTGAAGGGGGAGCTCACTATCTCTTTGGGAAGCTTACTCCATATTTGATAGGTTTTGGGGACCAAATTCATCACTACCCCTCTTGGTTCTCAGTAACAACAGAACAACTCTTCACCCAGCTAATTCTTATTCTACAGATCTCAGCTTAAATGCCACATTTTCAGGAGCCTCCCTGACCACTCCATTTTATTTGGTACCCCCCACTCTCTGCTACTTACTACGCTAAGCTTGTTATCTTTATTACAAATACCACAATTGATATTATATTTGTTTGCCTGTTTATCACCTGTCTTTCCCACCAGACTGTAAGCTTTACTAAGAGCAGGGACCAAGCCTGCTTTATTCACATGATTCGTAAGGGTCCTGGCGAGAAATAGATGTCACACTTGAATTCTGTAGTTTGAATTTAAGAAAGGGACTCTTTATAAGGGTATAGGCTGGACGTGGTAGCTCACACCTATAATCTCAGCATTTTGGGAGGTCAAGAGAGGAGGATTACTTGAGCCCAGGAGTTCAAGACCAGCCTGGGCAACAAAGCAAGACCCCATCTCTACAAATAATAATAATAAAAAAATTAGCTGGGTGTGGTGTCTTACGCCTCTGGTCACAGCTACTTGGGAGGCTAATGTGGGAGGATTGCTTAAGCCTGGGAGGTCGAGGCTGCAGTGAGCCATGATGGCACCACTGCATTCCAGCATGGGTGACAGGGAGAAACCCTGTCTCAAAACAAACAAACAATAAACAAACAAAAAACTCCCCCCAAACCCACAAGGGTGTAGGCAGGCTTAGGGGAATCCACAAGGGACAGTATAGTACCCAGGACTAGCCACACCAGAAAGCTGTGACTAACCCAATAACTGAGGGAAGGAAGGACATGGTACTGGAGCCCTGGCTGGAGTCTTTGGTCAAGGCCACCAGCAACAACTTGGCAAATACCTTGACCTCACTCTCCCCCTGCCTTCTGATCTTCTATTGTCTGAGCCTGGCTGGAAGTGAGGGGGTAAGGGAGTCCATTGGTATGTTTTAGCGGGTCAACATTTTGGGGTGCAGAGCAGAATGGAGAGGGTGCCCATGGATCTGAAGGGGCCAATGAAAGATACTCCACATTCAGACATATGCACAGAGCCTGACACTGCATCTAGCACATGGTAGGTGCTTATTAAACGTTTGTTGAACTAGTGAATTCTTTCTTTCTTTCTTTTTTTTTTTATTATACTTTAAGTTCTAGAGTACTTGAAGAGAGTAGTTATGCCATTTGGGTCTCCAGGTTTGGCTCCCTGTTGATTCCATTAACCTTCAGATAATGCATTTTTGTGACCCCTTTCCACCCTAGTTGCCTTTTTCTGAGTGCACTTCTCTTAGTTACCTTCCTATAAAGTGTAGTCTAGGTGTGGTCTCATTGGCACAGAGCAGCAGGACCCTCCTCCTGTAATCTCTTTTCATACAGCCTGAGATCTTGAGATCCCAGTATACTTTCGGGAGGACATGCCATGATGTCTTCTTTCTGTCAAGTGAAACCCCTACATACTTGCATGAGCTGCTGAACACGTGGATTGAATTCTAGTGTATAGATCTGCTTTGAACGTTGTCTGACCAGTGATTATAGGATCTGACCTAAATCGAGATTAGCAGTGGCAAACACCACACATGCATACTTCCATGGCAGACATTACTGATCAATCAAAGTCACTCTTTCCTGCTACACCTCTGAATCCTTCTCAACACAGTGCTTTAGGCAGACACTACCAATCTATTGCAGGTGGCATATGAAATAAAACATATCGACCATTCTTGTTGTAGGCTCTCTTTGGATTTGATAAATGAAGGATGGGAGTAGAAACTCAACTATCTTAATGAGGAAAAAGCTGTTTCTATTGTCTGCTCAGTCACTGAGCACCTAATAGGGTCTGTGTGAGGCTTAAGCAAGCATGTGAGTGAAGTACAGAGCTCAGCACCAGGCTCATGGTAAGTCCTCAAACTGCTGTGGTTTGAAAAGGAAACTGTATATCCAACAAGTAGAACTTCTCAAACTCTTTAGCAAGAAAGGCAAGCCACACTGTGGGGTCTTGCTGCACAGAATTGAAGGAGCTTCAGGTGAGAGTAAGCCTATAACTTACAGGGCAGCTGGAATGTCAAGATGCTGGAGCCAGAAGGCAAGATGAAACTGAAGCAGAATCCTTAGGTGGGACCTGGAGTGAGCTGTGCAGCCGGAGACCTGCCATGCTGATGAGTGCTTCAGGTACCAGCTTACTCCCTGAGTTTTGGCCTGTCCTAAACATTCAATGTGCTTGTGCAAGCTGACAGAGGCTTCTGCCTCCGTTTCTCTTCCTGGAGCCCAGCTTATTTGTCAGGGGTCCAGACTTTTGACTTTCGCTTGGTAGAGTGGATTTTATTACTAAACCTTCCGTTGCTGGTCTGTGCTCTATCCTTCCTCACCTGGCAGATTTCTAGTTATCATTAGGCCAGCACTAGTTATCATTAGGCTGGCTCTCATAAGAAGGCTTATCTTGAATGACATTACCAACAGATATGATGTGAACCACAAATGTGAGTCACCTATGTACTTCAGAATGTTCTATTAGTCATATTTAAAAGAGCAAAGAGAAACAATTGAAATTTAGATAATATATTTTATTTAATCCAGATGTTCAAAATCTAATCATTTCAACATATGATCAGTATAAAAATGACTAATGAGATATTTTGCGTTCTTTTTTGTAGTAAGGCGTTGAAAGTAGGAGTACGTTTTTCACTTGTAGCTCATTTCAATTTGCATGAGCCACACTTTGAGTGCTCAGTAGCCATATGTGGCTGGTGGCCACTGTGTTACACGCACAGGTTTATGTCCTAGGCAAATCCTACATTCTCAGGGATGACCCCAAGCCTGACTTATTTGCTCCTTCCTTGGGCTCTCCTTGTCAAAACAGTTATCATACCTTATTGTTATTGATATTTTACTATTTCTCTTCTTCTCTGGAGGATACATTTTGTCATATTTTTTGAGACAGGATTTCACTCCTGTCATGCAGGCTGGAGTGCAGTGGCGTGATCTCGGCTCACTGTAACCTCCGCCTCCCAAGTTCAAGTGATTCTCCAGCCTCAGCCTCCCAAGTTGCTGGGGTTACAGGTGCACGCCACTGCACCCGGCTAATTTTTGTATTTTTTTGTAAACACAGGGTTTTGCCATGTTGCCCAGGCTGGTCTTGAACTCCTGGGCTCAAGCAATCTGCCTGCCTTGGCCTTCCAAAGTTCTGGGATTATAGACGTGAACCATTGTGCCCAGCCAATAATACATTTTATAAGGACAGTGAGCAAATGTGCTTGTTTGTGCACCCCTCTACCTGGCTTGCCTGGCACATACAGGTGTTCAATAAATCCGTGTTGAATAAATAAATTAACAGGGCCCTCTATTCTCCAGGGACACCACCACCTTTGTCTTCCTTGCTTCCACCCCGTCTCTGACTCAGTTTCTCAGAACCTGGCACACCTTATGGCCTCCCCATCCCCTCTGCTTGTCTCATCCTGAGACACCTGACAGCCGGGATTATTAGTGGGCAGCTCAGGCAGGGGCCTAATGGACTTGGGCAGGGTTAGTGGGGGAGCCAGCACAGCACCAGGGGCAGGCAGAGGGGCCTGGAATGAAGAATGGTCCTGCCTGCTGGCCCAGGGAGGCGCCACGCACATACTTCCCACCGATCGGTGCCAGCAAGTGTTCCAGGGACACTGCTAAATGCCGGCTGTAAATCTCGCTTAAAGGGCCATCAAGAGCAGCTTTTGGCCGCGAGCATCTTTGCCATTATTCTTTACTAGGCCCTTTTAACGTAACTGGGAACAGGGCAATATTTTGTTCATCTGTAGCTATTGGAAAGGGGCTCAGCGGAGTTTAATGGCTGAGAGCTGGGCAGCAGGCTTATCCTGGGAGGGATCTGGGGCCAGCTGCAGCCAGTTCTGGGGCCTTCTAGGGTAGGGTGGGATCTGGGGTGGTTCTTTGCTGGCTCTGAGGGGCTGGGCCCTGTAGCCTGTGAGGATGAAGGCTGGCTTCACCTCCTCCCCAGAGCTGGCCTCCATACCCCTTAGGTGGGGTACCTGGCTGGATACTTCCAGAGACCCCTGCTGCCTCTTGGATTCCTGAGCAACCAGGAGCTGAGAGCAACAGACTCAGCAGTGCATGTTGGGGGCAGGCAGCTTTGCATTCCCAAATCACATGCTCTTTAAGCTTCCACAGAAACAGCTTTAAAAAAAATTCTGACAACTCCTTATAGTCCCTGATCTACTCCTTCTGGGTGCCCTTCAGCCTCATATTATCTATGTAATGTGAAAGCCCCCGTTATGCTGCTTCCAAAGAAGCAGAGTCTCCCAATCCTTTCTTGGGGCGGACACCCTTGTCCATCAGGTGTTTGAACTAGTGGACTAGCAGCCAAAGGTCTACATGATCACCCACCAGCCAGTGACTCTTACATATATGGGATTTCTTGGCAACCCTTAGGCAGGGCTGACCTGTTGCCCAACTCACAGGAGGGCACCATTCATATCAAGGTCTATGTGAATGGCATCTCCTGAATTTTGTGCAATGCACAGCTTGGGCAACCACATGCAGTAGCTCTGTCTTCAGCCTCTAGTACGTCTCTGCTTTGGCATGGTGTTGATGTAGGGGTGAGGGGCCTGGCTGTGTGGTTCTCAGAAAGGGTGATAATGGGTTAGCCTCCCTTGATAGAGGCCACTGCTGTCCTTGTTGTGGGTCTGAGCCTCTTCCTCCACTTCAGAATTCTAGACTAGGGGTTGGCAGACTGTGCAGTTCTATGGGTCCGCAACCATGCCATATGTACGTAGTTCATGTATTGTGACTGCTCTTAAACAGTAGATGAGTGAAAGCTACAGTTGATCATAGAGCCCTCAAAGCTCAGATTATTTACTCTCTGGCCTTTTAAGAAAAAGTTTGTCAACCCATGTTCTAGACAGTGGTGAGAGGAAAGGAGAAGGCTTCTAAATGCTTCCTTACTGGACATCTTTGGAGGGCCTGGGGGGGCTTTTATTGATTGCTTTAATTAAGCAGGCCTGGATATATATGTACACCTCTTTTCTTGCTGTCACTGACTTAGAGGAAGTAGGAGTGTCCCAATATCTTTGTTGTGTACCATAGCTGACATCCAATCCAAGGTTGTGTGACCCCAGGGCCCAATCCTGGGTAAGAGAGCCGTCATTCAAGAACTTATTCTGCTAAAGTTTATTCTACCTGTCGAGTGCCGGAAAACTAGATGCTGTGGGTACAGGGACGAGTAAGACCCACAGGTCCTGACGTGCAGGAGGTTTTGGGCTAGTTAGGAGGAATGTGTGTACACAGATAACTGGAATATAGTGTAAAGAGTATTATAAAACAGAGGTCCTAAGATGAACTCTTCCCTGAGGCTGGTTGGGGGGATGGGGACAAATGAGTCGGGTTTTGAAGTAGAAATAGAAAGAGGATGAAGATATTCCAAACACATGGTCCTAGTTCTAATGTAGTTTCAATGCCTCTGGGGCTGAATGTGCAAGTCTGGAAAACATTTAGAAAAGTTATTGGCCTGGGTCTAATGTCTCCTTTATAGTCTCACAGATATTGCAACCCTGTCCTTATATACGAAGACATTTATCTTCATTCCTCTGTCCAGGCACAGTCTCTAAGTAGATAATTACACTGGCAGGCTTGTACAAAGATGGACTGGGACATGCTCATATCAGCCTTGTTCAGTTGTTCATTCCCACTCATGCCTGCCACACAGCTTTGTACACACACCAGAGCCCACATATGAATACACTTGTGGACACTGAGCAGCTGGAGTATAAACATGCACACATATCCCTGTACCCTTGGGTGTTGTCCTTGATCTTCTGCCTCCAGTGTATGTGATCACCTGAACTTCATCCTGTACCACTAGTGATAACCTGGCTATAGAGCTCAGGAATGAAGGATGTGTTGACTAACTCAAATGTGCTTCTCCCTAGTTTCTTCTTTACCCTTATGCCATTCCCTCTTTCTAACCCAAGCTCCACTTTTGGTGAGGATATATGGTTTATATCCTCAACAAAATATACTTGCTGCTGTGACCTGGGGACAAAGAATTGGGTGCTCTATTTAGGCTGAAGCCAGCTAACTGAAGTCTCAGAGAGCTCACTATTGTCAAGGTGAGAATCTCGAGGGCTGGGCTACTGACTTGTCACATAGCCTTGCTTGGTTCTAACAGCTCCTTCCTGGAATTCAGGTCATCAGGAAACTTGCAATCCATTGAGGGAAGGAGTAGATGAATATGAGGAAGCTGAGAGATTTTAAGGCTGTCTTACTCATCCAGGAATCTGCATATGATATTCTTCTCTGTTTTGGCACATGGAAGCCTTAGTGTTTGGCTGGTGGTCCCACATTGAATACAGTGGATATGTCCATAGATTCTACTTATCTCATGTACTTTCCTACTGTAGATTTTATTATAGGCAAATATCCTTGATATTTTCCACTATCATATAATAAACACTATATAGAAAATTGAAGTAATAAACTGGGCATGGTAGGAAGAATGGATGAAAAACTTGTACATGGCGAAAGAACAGGATCCCTAATATATAAAAAGTGCCTGTAAATTAATAAGAAAAATGCAAACAGAAAAATATGCGAAGGGTAAGGACAAGTAATTTAAAAAATAAATTTGAATGGCCTACAAACATAAAAACACGTTGAACTTCACAACTAATAAAAATGCAAATAAAATATAATTTGTTACCAAGAGGATTGGCAATGATCAAACATGAAAAATAACTGACTCATTTGAGATTGTAGAGCAGGAAAATCTCATGCACCATGATGGTGGGGGCAATATAAGTTTGTTCATCTTTTCTATGGGGACATGTGAGAAAGTTTATTTGAATTTAAACTGGTGCTTCTACTTCTAGTCATCTATCGTAGGATAATAATTGGACAAATTAACAAAGGTGTAGGTATAGTAGCCCCTTACTTGTGGGGGAGACATTCCAAACCCTCCACTAGATGCATCTCACGGTGCATACTACTGAACCCTATACAAATGTACCATGTTTTTTGCTATACCATATATACACACCTATGATAAAGTTTAATTTACAAATTAGGCACAGTAAGAGATGAACAATAATAAAATAGAGCCATTTTAACAATATACTGTAATAAAAGTTATGTACATGCAGTCTCTCTGTGTCTCAAAATATCTTACTGTACTGTACTCACCCTTCTTGTGAAGATGTGAGATGGTAAAATGCCTCCATAATGAGACAAAGAGGTTTTGAATGACATAGGCATTGTGACGTGGCATTAAGCTACTATCAGCCTTGATATTTTCCACTATGACAATACATCAGAAGGAGAATAACTTGCTTTGAGTGGTCCTGGATCATTGAGCCATGATGATTTTTCAAACTGTGATTGACCGTGGATAACTGAGACAGTGAAAAGCAAAACCATGGGTAAGAGGTGGACTTCTGTACAAGGCTATTTGTCACAGCATTGTGGATAGGGAAAAAAAGGGAACAACTTAAATGTCCTTTTTAGCTGTCCATATATGACTAGTAAATAAATTCTGGTAAAATGGTTAAAAAGAATGATGGCGATATGGCCAGGCGCGGTGGCTTCAGCCTGTAATCCCAGCACTTTGGGAGGCCGAGACGGGCAGATCACGAGGTCAGGAGATCGAGACCATCCTGGCGAACACGGTGAAACCCCGTATCTACTAAAAAAAAAATACAAAAAAATAGCCAGGTGAGGTGGCGGGCGCCTGTAGTCCCAGCTACTCGGGAGGCCGAGGCAGGAGAATGGCATAAACCCAGGAGGCGGAGCTTGCAGTGAGCAGAGATCACGCCACTGCACTCCAGCCTGGGCAACAGAGCGAGACTCCGTCTCAAAAAAAAAAAAAAAAAGAATGATGGAGATATACGCTTAATGGCACAGAAGAGCACCTTGATATGTGAGTGAAAAAATGAGACAGGTGGCGTAATAGCATGATCTGTATGCAAAGTAATATATACTCCTATGGCTGTTGTCCTGGAGTGATGGGACATTGAAGAATCTTTGCATCTTTCCGAAGGTGTACATTTTTCTACAACAAGCATGCACCATCTTTCTCAACTTAAAAAGAAAATTGCAATGCCACAACCCTGTCTTGTTTGATGTTGCTGATTTGCCTGTAATGACATCTATAATATGGAAGTACATGAATTAAATAGAATCTATGGATATATCCAGTCTGTCCAGTGTGGGACCACCAGCTCAATAATGCCCAAGGTTTCCATTTACCAAGATGGAGGAGGAGATCATTTTCAGATCCTTGGACCATCCTCCTTTTTAAGATAGAAACTTTCATTTATCTCAGAGAGTGTGTTCAGGTCTTTGAACCCACTGGGCTCAAAGGTAATGATCTATAACCAAATAATCCACAGTAAGGCCTCTTCACCATCTGAGTGAGTCAGTCCTGGCTGGGAAGGTCAATCCTTAGGCAGACTGTGATATTGTCTTGGACATCATTGTTTAGATTGAGACCAAAAGGGAGGCAGAGTTTGCCTGTGATGCAGGGAGGGTTGGAATGAGGAACCTCAGGGCTTGAAGGCTCTGGGATGCAGGGGTAGGAGAGGACTGATGGGCTGGACTTGTTAACCCCTTGATGTCCTACTTAATCTCTTCCCTAGCTAGTGCAATGATATTGATTAGAATGATGACATTTTTTTTTTTCCTTCTTGTAAGAGACAGAGTCTCGCTCTTCTGCTCAGGCTGAAGTGCAGTGTTGTGATCATAGTTCACTGCAGCCTTGAACTCCTGGGCTCAAGCAATCCTCCTGCCTTAGCCTCCCAAAGTGCTGAGATTACAGGAGTACACCATGGTGCCTGGCTGAAATTCTTTAGATATGGTAACCACAGGCCCCTTATATTTCTATGATTGCCCCATTTTTAAACATTATATCCCATTATGAGGCACATGTCCTGATTTTTACTTTGGGAAATATGGTACCTGCACCTTTAAATGTTTAATCTCCCTCCACCCATGATAAGAAGAGAGGGGAAGGAAGTTGGTATTTAGGGGTGAGTGCAATTGAGTAGTTATGTGAAGGGGCGGGAGGGCGGAGTGAATGCTGGGGGACCCCGAGATATTTTCTTTCTTGTCTGTTTTTTCCACCCTATTTCTTTTTCCTCCATGTCAACACCAAACAAGACAGGACTAAAATTAATGGGGAAAGCAGCAATTAGCAAATTAGGTTAGCGGCGTGTTGCCGAGAGGCCCGGCTGCCAGGTGCGGGGTCTCTGGCAGGATATTTATTAGGGCCTGTCAGAGAAGTGACACTTTGATAAATGGAGTTGGGTAATCAGCCCCTTACGACAGCAAGCATTGTGAGGCCTCAGCATGCACGACTGCTGGAGCCAACCTTTGTTATGATTTTTAAAAATTTAACACTTGTAAAATTTAACAGCAACATCCATGGCCACAGAGCATGGCCTCGAACCCCAATCCTGATGTGCAAGGGAAACTGGATCTTGAGTTTGCCTTTTGGAATGGGCAACTGGGGAAAGAAACCAATGTAGAAAAGTCTCCCTGAGTTTTGGAAATGCCCTAGGATTGGGATTAAAAAAAAAAAAAAAAAAACAGGAGTGGGTTTTAAATAACAAGAAGTGGGGGAGTTCTGTTTTCACTTGGCTAGTCTGCAAAGGTGACCATTTGCTGAGGCGCCAGAGTGGCTGGAGTTGAACAGGGGGAACAGACGCTGGGAACCCAAGGAGGGTGGCTCTGTACAGTGATGGAGAGGCCCCTGGGACCTATGCCTGTAAGGATGGCTTGCCCAAGATTCTTGCTGCAGGGATTCCTCTCCCTGGCAAACACACGCAATTCAGCTTTCCTCTGCAATGACCAGTTTCCTGGAGGGAGGATGCAACAGCCAGGCAGAGAGCAGAGCACACAGCCCTAGTGACAGGGTTTGGAGGAGGAGGACCAGGTCCCTGGCTAGCGGTGGGTCACTGTGACTTTCAGAAGCTCTCCATGCCTGGAAGATCTCACTGGAGTATTGGCTTAAGGTGAACAGGCTGGCTGGAGAGTCACTGCCTCTGTTTCCTGGCCTTCAGCCTGCTGCTTCAATGCCTGGGGTCACCTCACTTCCACCAGGTCATAGTATTCCTCAGCTCTCCACTGACAGCACAGCTTCTCTGGTCCTGGTGGTATAGTAGTATTAGAAACTTCTCATTGGACTGATCTGCTAGTTCTTATGGTGTCTCAGGTACTGGAATCCTGCTCTGACCCTATTTTGCTTGGCTGGGACCCTGACTCTTGGCCCTCTCCTATCACTCCCTATTGTACTGGTCTCTGTCATTCTGTCCCCAGATCTGGTATTCTGATCAGGGTTGGATGCATCTGGATATTGTCATAGGCTGAGTGGAACTGAATTTGCTATATGTCTCTGGACATTGACACTGGACTGCTGACTTCCCACCTTGGGGCCATGTCCACAGCCAGGTGGCCAGCCCCGGCCTGCCCAGGCCCAGCCTCCTCTTCTTCCCCATCTACATCCTGCTGAGTTTCAGGGAGCTGCAGGCCTGGCCCATGCCAATGATGGTTCTGTGTGAGTGCCTTTGATAACCTCCAGCAGGTGTGTCCTCAAAGGCTGACTCAGTCTCACCTTCCCTAACACATGGCCCTGAGTAAAATGACAGTATCTGTGGTGGGAGGGAGATGGGAGTTTGGGTTGTGACCAGTTGTTCTAGGTATCAGCCACTAGTGTCTCCTGCCTGGCCCCCTATAGGCCCTGAGTCTCTGGACCTTCCTTGGGGCTGGGACCAGCGGCTGATAATAGAGTCAGCCTCTTCCCAGTCTTCTTTGAGGCAGGCTCACCGCAGTCCATCTCTGTGGATGGACCCTGGGGCATGGGGAGGGATATTGGACTCTCATGCCAAGGAGGATGGGGAAACCTGGGGTTCACAGCCTCACCTCAGGAGTCTGAATTTGGGATGAAGGGCAATATGGGCTATGCCTGCTAACACCTTGCTAATGTTCTGCCAGACATGGCTTTCGCCATTGGTTTGAGTTGGGTCAAACCAGGGAAGATCCTCGAGCTGGGCACAGAGCTCCAGGTGTGCTCTGTGCAGCACAGAGGACTTAGAGGGGTCCCCTCTCATGACCCGTGTGCCTTTATCAGGCAAAACAATCCTATTATTTTACAAGAGGGTCCACAGGATTTCAAGTTCTTTTCCCCTGAGCTTATGCAATGTATGCTTTGAACCGAACTTCAATGTGTGATGAAAGAATCACCGCTGTTGAATTTCCTTTGTTGATTTTGTCCCAGCCATCCAATTTGTGGAGATCATTTTGATTCTGCCAAATCAGTTATTTCTTAGCCTTTGGAAGACAAGAGTTCATTTTCTAAGTCTATGAAGTTATAAGAGAACATGGCGAGAACCAAACCTGTGGCCCCCTCCAGAGATGTCTCCCATTCTTTTTTTCCTTTTCTTTTTTTTTCCAGACAGGGTCTCACTCTGTTGCCCAGGCTAGAGTGCAGTGGCATGATCATGGCTCACTGAAGCCTCAACCTCCAGGGCTCAAACTATCTTCCCACCTCAGCTTCCCAAGTAGCTGAGCCCTTAGGTGCATGCCATCACACCCAGCTAATTTTTTTTTTTTTTTTTTTAAAGAAATTAAGTCTTGCTTTGTTCCCCAGGTTGGTCTTGAAGTCCTGGCCTCAAGTGATCCTTCTGGCTCAGCTTTCCAAAGTGTTGGGATTACAGGTGTGAGCCACCCTGCCTAGCCATGTCTTCCATTCTCTTGTTTTTTTGAGACAGGGTCTGGCTCTGTTCCCCGAACTGGAGTGCAGTGGCTTGATGTGGGCTCATGGCAACCTCTGCCTCCTGGTCTCAAGTGATCCTCTCACCTCAGCCTTCTGAGTAGCTGGAACTACAGGTACATGGCACCTTGCCCAGCTAATTTTTTTTTTTTTTTTTTTGTGGAGATGGGCTTTTGTCACATTGCCCAGGCTGATCTCGAACTGATCACTCCAGTGATCTTTCCATCTTGGTCTCCCAAAATGCTGTGATTTCAGGCAAAGCACCTGCTCCTTCCTCTGCCTGGGAAGCCCTAGCCCCAAGAATCTGCATGGCCTGCTTCCCAACCTTCTTCAGTCTCAGTCAAGGTGCCCCCTTCTCAGCTCTTCCCTGACCATCCTATTTAATGCTAATTTCCCCACTGCTCATTCTGTCCCCTTACCTTGCCTTGGTTTTTCTTCATAGCAATCATTGCCATGGAACATACTATACATGTTATTAAGCTGTGTGCTGTGTGTGTCTGGCACCTCATGCAGCCACCCGAGGACTTGGGTTCTTCTGGTTTTGTTCATGCTATATCCACAGTGCAAGCACAGAGCCTGAAATTGGTGCTATCTCAATAAATAAATATTTGTTGAATGAATACTTGTCTAAAATATAGATATTAGCATGAACATCACATCAAAAAGGAAATTAGAGTAATTTCACGTGACATTCTCTGGGGATGGACATCAGATCATGGTAATTGCTTCATTCTTTTTAAATTACTTGCCAACTGACCAGTTTATGAGAAGATCTAGAGTTAAAAAAGGGATTGAATCTGACTGCTTCCTGTTTTGGAAAATCAATACATTATTTTTCTTCTGGCCTCTCCAGCATTCTCCTTGGTTTCCTAAAGATTCTTCATGTGACTTTGAGATGATATCAGTGAGATTCTGCTGTTCCCTCTCACCTTGTCTGCAATATTGTTTCAAAGCAGAGTTTTTGCATCATCATCAACCTTTCCTGTGCACCTGCCAGGTGCAGAGCACTGTTCTAGGCTTGAGGACACAAAAGCACAGAGAACACTTTCTTTGCTTCAGAGCTTTCTCAGGAGTCATGAGAAAAGCTGTATCCAAAGTGACAGTGGTCCGGTGAAGCCACGTGTTGAGACCATGTGATTAGGTGGACAGTGAACGTGATGGGTCGAGGCTAGGTCAGGACGGGCATGGGGAGCATGCAGACCCTGCTGTGAGGTTTTCTTTCTGTGAATCCTGCACTCAACAAATATTTATTGAGCTGCTGCTGTGTACCAGGCACTGTGCTGAACACTGGGGACACAGTAATGACTTGGACAGACACAGATCCTATCCTCATGGAGTGCATAGTCTAGTAGGGGTGATAAACAAGGAAACAAATAAAAGAATATTTTGCGTGTTAGAGGTACTGAGAAGGAAATAAACATAGTGATGAGATTCAAGGTGAGATGAATAATTATTTAGATAGGGGGTCAGAGAAAGCCTCTCCAAGGACTTCCAAGGAGCTGCCCAGGGAGAACAAAGAAAGGTCATTCCAGGTACCTACAGAAGCCCCAAGCTGGGAAGGGCTTGATGTATTATGGAATCTGAGAGGAGACCAGTGTGTTGGAGTAGAGTGAATGGGAAAGGGGGAGAGTGGTGTGAGGTAAGGTGGATGGGGAAGGCAGGGATCAGACCATACACCACACCTTGTAGGTGATGAGAGGACAACAGGATTTCTGTTAGGAGCAATGGAAAGTATTTTGGGAGAATAGCATGGTTCCTATACAGAGATTGCTGTGGCTACAACATGGAGAATAGATTGAAAGGAAGTAACAGGAAAAGCAGGACAACTGATGAGGAGGCTGCTGCAGTCGTTCTGGAAGCGATGGTGGTGGCTGGGGCTTGGTGAGGGTGGATGAGATGGAGAGAAGTGGCTGGATCTCAGGTGTGCTCAGAAGTTCAGGTCGACAGGAGTTGTTACTGAACTGGATGGGATTAGGGAGAAAGCAGCAATGACTCCTAGTTTTCAGTTTGAGCATGTGGATGAATTGTGGTGCCATTTACAGGAAGAACATGCTTATCCAGATTCACCTGGAAGTGAGTGATGAGTTATCAACCTTCCAAATCACCACAGGTATGACCACTTTACCCCCATCACCAGAGTCCTAACAAGAAGGCTGTATACCCCATGTTGGGTGAGCTCCTGTCATTCCCAGGCTTGGTACAGGTGGTGGGCTTTCAGAAAGCAAACATCCCTGCGTTCAAGAAGCTCAGTCTAAGATTTTCTATATATGAGACTGTGTCATCTGCAAATAGGTATAATTTTACTTCCTTCTTTCAAGTTTGGATGCCTTTATTTTTCTTACCTCATTGCTCTGGCTAGGACTTCTGGTGCTATGTTGAATAGAAGTGGTGAGAGTGGGCATCCTTGTCTTTTTCCTGATCTTAGAGGAAGAGTTTTTAGTTTTTCAACATTGTGCAATGTTAGCTGTGGGACTGTCTTATAGGGCCTTTATTATGTTGGGGTAAATTCCTTTTATACCTACTTTGTTGAGAATTTTAAGGGTATGAATTTTGAATTTAGTCAAAAGCTTTTTCTGCCTTTATTGAGGTGATCATGTCATTTTAGTTCTTTATTAATGTGGTATATCACATTAATTGATTTTCTTATATTGAACCATCCCTGGGATAAATCCCACTTGGTTATGGTGTATGAGCTTAATGTGTTATTGAATTTGGTTTCCTTGTGTTTTGTTGAGGATTTTTGCATCTACATTCATCAGGGATATTGGCCTATAATTTTCTTTTTTTGTAGTGTTCTCATCTGGTTTTGGTATCAGGGTAATGTTGGCCTTGACAAATGAGTTTGGAAGTGTTCCTTCCTCTTTAATTTTTTCAAAGAGTTTGAGAAGGGTTGGTGTTAGTCCTCCTTTAAACATTTGGTAGAATTAACCAGTGAAGCCAGCTGGTCCTGGGTTTTCTCTGTTGGGAGATTTTTTGATTACTGATTCAATGTCCTCATTTGTTATTGGTCTCTTAGGTTTTCTATTTTTTAATGATTCACACTTGGTATGTTATATGTTTCTAGAAATTTATGAATTCTAGGTTATCCCATTTGTTAGCATGTAATTGGTCATAGTAGTCGTTTATAATCCTTTTTATGTCTGTGCCATCTGTTGTAATGTCTCCTCCTTTACTTCTGATTTTGAGTCTTTTCTCTTTTTTCTTAATGTAGATAAAAGTTTTTCAATTTTTATTATCTTTTCAAGAATGGAAATCTTAGTTTGTTGACTTTTTCTATTGTTTTTTGATTCTGTATTTCAAAAGTTTATGCTCTAACAATAAAGGCCATATACAACTGGTATGGTTTGTCTGTGTCCCCACCCAAATCTCATCTTGAATTGTAGTTACCGTAATTCCCATGTGTTGTGGGAGGGACCCAGTGGGAGGTAATTGAATCATTGGGGTGGTTACCCCCATGCTGCTATTCTCATGATAGTGAGTGAGTTCTTACGAGATCTGAGGGTTTTATAAGGGGCTTCTTCCTCTTTGCTGGGCACTTCTCCTCCTTGCCATCATGTGTTCGCTTCCCCTTCTGCCATGATTGTAAGTTTCCTGAGGCCTCCCCAACCATGTGAAGCTGTGAGTCAATTAAATCTCTTTCCTTTATAAATTACCCAGTCTCAGCAGTTCTTCATAGCAGCATGAGAACAGACTAATACAACAACAAATCCACAGTTAACATCACGTAATGCTGAAAAACTAAAAGCTTTTCCTCTAAGATTAGAACAAACAAAGATACCCACTTTTACTACTTCTATTCAAGACAGTACTGGAAATCCTAGCTAGAGCAATTAGGCAAGAAATAAAAGATAAAAGGCATTCAAATCACAAAGGGAGAAGTAAAATTATCTCTGTTTATAGATGGCATGGTGTTATATGTAGAAAACCCTAAAAGTTCCACAAAAAACCTATTAGAAGTAATAAACAAATTTCACTGAAGTTGTAGGGTGAAAAATCAACAAAAAAATCAATTGCATTTCTGTACACTAATGAGGAACTATCTGAAAAGGAAGTTAAGAAAATGATTCCATTTACAATATTATCAACAAGAAAAAAATACTAAGGAATAAACGTAACCAGGGAGGTAAAAGACTTGTACACTGGAAACTATAAAACATCAGTGAAAGAAAGAAAACAAGACACAAAGAAATGAAAAGACACCCCATGTTCATAAATTGGAAGACTTACTATTATTAAAAATGTTCATACTGCCCAAGGTGGTCTGTAGATTCGGTGCTATCCTCATCAAAATCCCAAGGGCATTCTTTTTTTTTTTTTTTTAAACAGGATTAGCAAAAACAACGCTGCTTCTTTGGTGCAGGTTTCTGTAATGCACAGTTGATGAGTCCTTCCTCTGTAAAAAGGCAGTGTGGTGTAGCAGGCAGAACACAATGATTTTGGAATCAGCAAGATTGTCACTTTTATGCCTCGGCCACAGTCAACAGTAGTGTTGGGCAAGGTTTATCACCTCTCTGGCCCTCAGTATCATTTGGGTTCACATCAAATGAGTCAATAAATTATATAGGATAGTTTCTACCATATAACAGGCTCTCAATAAATATAGGTTGTAAATTACTACAGAAACTCTGAAGCTACATCTCAAAGCCATACACATTAGGGAGGGCTTTATCTTGACCCCAGCAAATCTTGGGCATGCATATCATCCAAACCAGGGGTCTGCGCATGGGTGAGCAAGGCAGCTTTGACCACTCTGAAGCTAAAGGGGCCTTTTGGAACACTGTTTTGGGGTTGCATGTGGCAGGGAGGATATTAACATTGGACACGGTTCAGTGAGAACTTGGGCTAGTCAAATATTATGATGATCATTATTACAGTACAAGAGCTATGTGGGATGGCCTGATGATTTTGTCCCTGGAAACCATGGGACTTGGGCAGAGAGGATGCCTCTTTCAGGCTCCAGCCATGACGGTTGTCCCAAATCATAACAGAAACAAGGCCCCGTGAATTGGATTAAACTTTTACAATATCCTATAACCTTTGCTATCATCGCCACCACTGATGTCACCATAACAACAACAATAACCACCCCCTCCCCAATAGAAGCTTCATAATGATTTGTTCATTGCACAATCACCAATGCCTACAGGAGTTCCTGGCATAGTTGTAAATATTACTATTTATAATAGCTATTACCACTGTTAAAGATAGTAGCAGCTAACATTAAAAAAATGCATGTGTTCATCATCTCATTTAATTTTAACAACAATCTTATGATTTAGGGCTGGGGTTCACAAACTGCAACCTGTACACCAAATCCAGCCTGTGGCTTATTTTATGAGGTCTGCAAGCTAACGATGCTTTTTCATGTCTTAAAAGAGTTGTAAACAAAATGCAGAAGATTATGAAACACAGAGCATCTGGCCCCCAAAACCTAGAATATGTGTTATCTGGCTGTTTGCCAATCCCTGATATGGAGTATTTGCCAGAGTAGGCTAGTGATATAATTTGAATATGTATCCCCACCAAATCTCATGTTGAATTGTAATCCCCAATGTTGGAGGGCGGAGCCTGGTGAGAGATGTTTGGATCATGGGCGCGGAGCCCTCTTGAATAATTTGGGCCATCCCTTTCATGATAAGTGAACTCTTGCTCTGAGCTCATAGGAGATCTGGTCATTCAAAAGTGTGTGATACCTACACGCTTGCAACTCTTTCTCTTGCTTCTGCTTTTGCCATGTGATGTGGCTGCTCCTCCTTTGCCTTCTGCCATGATTGCAAGCTTCCTCATGTCTCCCCAGAAGCTAACACCATGCTTCCTGTAAAGTCTGCAGAACTGTGAGCCAATTAAACCTCTTTTCTTTATAAATTGTCCAGTCTCAGGTATTTCTTTATAGCAATGCCAAAACAGCCAGACACATCTAGTTTATGCTGCAGTAACAAGCAATGAACTGAATGGCTTAGCCTAACGAAGGTTTATCTCTTGCTGACTCAATGTCAGCTGTGGGTCTGTGCAGCCCTCCAGCACATTCCCCTTCCAGGTGATCAGCCATCCAGGCTATTTTTATTCTGCAACTCTGATATCTTAGCATGAGACCTCTTAGTTATTGTGGCAGGGGAAGAGAGAGGTTGGAGAGTCTTGTGGGAACTTTTTAGTGCATCATTCAGATGTGACAGCTGTTACTTGCACATATATTTCATTAACCAGAACTTGTCACATGGCCCAGCCTAACTAACTATGAGGGGTTGAGAAATGTGAAGGAGCACCTGGAATGAGATGAGGAAGCTGAACTTCTGAGAGGTAAATCCTTTGCTCAAGCTTACACAACAAGGAAAAGGCAGAACAAAGACACGTATCAGGCAAGTACAATTTCCAAAGTCCGTGATCTTATCTATTATATTCTCCTTTTCTTATGAGCTCCTTGTTCCAGCAAGAAACCACATTAAACATTTCGTTACTTTGGAGTGGCTCAGACAGAATGTTCCTATGGTTGCTGACACATCTCCCAGAGAAGTCTTCCCAGCTCTGCACCCCCACTCCCAGCCTCTGTCCTCCTGGCTCTGCCCCCAAAGGGGCTGGAAGGTGCCACAGCCTGAGTAACTCATGACTCCTTTGGCTCCCCACGGTGATGAATGACAGCTATCCATCGTGGCCTTGCTGATGGCCCAGCTCATCCATCATGGCCTGGTGTTCTCAGGTGATGTATGAGTGCCTGAAGAATGGATTGCTTAACAGTCGATTTGCTTGGAAAAGAAACTGAGCCAAATAGTGGATTCAATCTAATTACCTGCTCACTCTGGCCAGGGCTGAGAGGCACTTTGGCAGCCCCTCATAGGTCCCTGCAGAAATATGACTTGCAGTTCTTGAGCTACGAGGTCATTCCTAACTCATTGCTGATGGACAGGGCATTATTTGAAAAAAAAAAGAAATGTGGGGAGGAGCTATTGGCAGGTTTGCTGCTTCTTGATGGAAAGCTAGGCAGGCCAGGTGAATCTTCTGGAGGTGAATCAAGGGCAAAACAAACAATATTTGGGGTGATGATAATTGAGATGAATCAGAGGTGCTGGGTCAATGGACAAGTCAGTAGTCAAGACTGTGAGCTCTAAAGCTTACAAAGCTACAAGACTGTAGCCTTGGTTTTGTGTCCTATTCCCGTCACTTACTCTCTGTATAACCTTGGGTAAGTCATTTAACCTCTCTGAACCTCAGCTTCGTTTTCTATATAATAAAAATAATTGTGAGAATTTAATGGAGTAATAGATATAAAGTGCGGAGCATAGCAAGTCAGGGACCTAGTAAGTGATGGTGAGAATTATTATAATGAAAAATAATATTAAAGGTTGTTCTTCTTGGTATCTATCACTTAGGGGTTGCAGTATTGCCAGGGAGACAGTATTGGACAACGATAACTGCAAATTATTTGTTATTCTCCCACTGAGAGATGGAGTGGCTGGCCTCATGTTTACTTCAACCAATAGAATACGATTGGCCACTGGCCTCTGCTCTTCTCTCTCCCTGTTCTTTTTCCAACCTGCTCTTGCCATATTTGCCTCTGATCCCCCCGCTTGGTTTGGTGATATGCTAGGATTCTATTTTCTGGCCTTCAGTCTCTTTCTATTAGTGTCTCAGCTCTATATCCTCCTTCAACTATGGTGCCCCTGAAGCCTTGGTGAGACTCACTGCCTCCACTAGCCTGAGCCCTGCAAAGCTTCCATTGGCTCTGTGCTAGTTCTGTGCCTTGCTGGCCTTTAAGAGAACTGGATCCTTCTACTTTTTTTTTTTTTTTTTTTTTGAACTTGCACTGGGGAAAGCCAAATAATATATAAGACATTCAATTACCCTGAGACTGCCATGCTCTGAGGAGGATCAAGCTAACCACCTGGAGAGACCATGTAGAGAGGGATGCTTGGTCAGTTACCACCTATTCTAGCCATTCCAACTGAGGTGCCAAACATGAGTGAAGAGGTCATCTTGGATGTCCAGCTCAGTTGACCTTTCAGATGACCATAGTCCCAGCCACCATGTAACTGCAACTGCATGAGAGACCTCAAGTAGGAACTGCCCAGCTGAGCCCAGTCAATCCATAGAAAAATGAGAGGGAATGATAAATTGCTATGCTATGCTAAGTTTTGAGGTGGTTGGTTATGCAGAAATGAATAACTGGAACAGGAACCAATCTGGATAATGAGTTTACTCAAACCAGTAATTATTGAATACCTACTAAATGCGAGGAACATCCTGGGAAAACAAGCTGGTGGATATTGGTCTTGCAGCCTAAAAGCTCTTTTCAAACCTTAGAGTTCCAAGATATGGCTGCAGAGAATGCCTTTGATAAATTGATGTGCTTTTTCAGCCCGAGGGAGGAATACACCACTTATTTTGGATTATGAAACTTAAAAATGTCTTCCTTTGTACTGACTTCCATTCCCATATTTACTCTTAATTATCTCATTTTATTTTTAAATTGAACACTAATTTTGTAAAACAGTATTTCTCAAACCTTCTGTGTTAAAATCAGTGCACATGTGTGTGTGTTTTAAATTTTCAACCTATTGCAGACTGACACTTTTGTAAAATACAACAAAAATGAGTTATTGAAGAAATGAAAAAGACACAAAATACAGGCCTACTTTTTATTATTAGATTCAACAGACATATAGTTACTCTGTCAAATTGTTATTATGGTTCTTAAGCAGCTGCTCTCAATTTTGTTTCTTACTTGCTACAGATCAGGAGCCAGTTTGTGGACAGCAAATGTCTGTGGATCACACACCAAGAATAGTGTTGCTGTAGAATACACTTCACGTACCTCAGGAAATGCTACTGTAGATTAAAGAACTTGCAGAATCAGGGAAGGGCTTTTTTTTTTTTGAGTATGATGGGACTTGAGTCTGTTTTATATTTTGAGAGGAAGGAGCCAATGTGGTGGGAGAGGCTGAAGATCCTGGAAGATGGGCGGACTGATGGAATAATGCCTTAGAGACAGTGCAGTAGATAAAGAGAGAGCAAGACCTCTCCCAGGAGGTCACCAAAACTGCCCACCTACCTCCTCCCTAATCCACTGGCCTCTGCTTTTCTCTCTCCCTGTTCTTATTCCAAGCTGCCCTTACCGTATCCGCTTCTGATGCTCTTGGTTTGGTGACATTCTAGGATTCTGTTTTCTGGCTTTCAGTCTTTTTCTATTAGCTTCTCAGCTCTATATCCTCCTTTGACTATCATGCCCGTTAAGCCTTGGTGACAGTCACTGTCTCCATCAGCCTGAGATATGCAAAACTTCTATTAGCTGCACAGGCACCAAAGGAAGGAACTCGTGGGAACGTTCAGTGGGTGAGCCTGGAATTAGCCTCATTGCCACATAAGCCCTGTATGGACATATCTTTACTTTCTGTCTGTCCAGCTTTGATTATTTTAGGAACTACTGAGCCCTTTGTCTATAAACATCTTGGTCAGGAAACCGAACTTTCCAAATATGGCATTTAGGAAGCTTTACACCATTGCCACCCATGGGTGGGCATATAAGTCAGGCCAGGCCAATCAGAGCCTTTGCTGGGACTTTTGCTTGCTTTATTGTAAAAAATGACATTGACTCGTTTGGAATACAGCCTTAAGGACAGACAGGCTGGCTTGGTTACCCTTAGGAGGGGGTAACCTACCTAATGACACAATCAAGAAGTGGTGAGCAAAGTCAAGAGACTGAGAGGGCGGGATAAAGTTCTGACAGCAGCATCACTTGAATTCTGCTGTATCTCAGATTTAGACTTCCCAGTTATATGAGACGGTATGTTTCTTTTTTAATTGTTTGCTTAAGCTATTTTGAATTGGGTTTCTGTCACTTACAACCACAAGAATTTGGATGAATACATTCATAGTTCTGGGGTGGTAAACCCATGATACATGTCCCACTAGTTCCTACCTTCTGTGCCCAAGATAGGCATGTTAATAAATCATAACACTTTTTCTTACTAACCCTAGACTTGACTTCAGAATTTTTCTCAACATAGAACTCCAGGCAGCCTCTCCCAACCAACTAGAGCATGCATGTGAGATGAAAGATACTTGTCATCCTCAGGGGAATATTGGATGATGCAAGTTTCTGTCATGTTTTCCTGATTCTGTGACTGGAGACCTGACATCTGTTCTTTCCAGTAATTCTTTCCCCAAGAACAAGAACCCGGGACTTTCATTTCCACCTGCTTCCTGAATTCTGCTCCAAATATACTCAAGTCTTGCAGTTATGACTTTGCTGCCTATGTGACGGACTGAAAGTCACCTCTCCCTATATGCTCCCATCCTGGACTTAATTCCCCAATGGTTAGAGATGCAGCCTTGCTGTTCTACTCTATACTGCAAAAGCCCCTCTGCCAGTGAATTAATCCCAGGATGGGATTAACTCATGTCAGTGAATTTTTAACAATGGCCCACTTGCATCGCACAGCTTGGGTTGTCCTATAAGGTGTCCCATTGGTGACTGATGTAGTCCTCTTTCAATCTATTGTCTGCATTTCAGCAGGAGTGGTCTTTCAAAATGCAAATGCAAACCATATTATTCTCAGTCTGTAACTCTGCAAAGGCCTCCTATTGCACTTAACTTATGTTCTACAAATGTTGACTTCTTGCTGTGGCTTTCAATGCCCTGTACAGTCTGCTACCTGTCAGCCTGTCCAGTCTCATGCCAAATGACCACCTCCTCTCTGTTTGCACTGAAACTACATGAGCCTCTATCAGTTAATGTCTCCTGCTACAGGGACTTTGCACATGACATGCCCTGTCTTCTTCATCTCCTTGATCCCTACTCATCCTCAGGTATCAGCTGAGCTGTAGCTTTCATGTGGAAGCCTTTATTAATCTCTCTGATTAACTTAATTCCCTTCATATAGAATAATCTAGCTATAATAAAAAAGCTAACAATATATAGTGCTTACTGTGCATCAAGGCCCATTATAAGAACTTTACACATGTTATTTCATTTAATCCTCACATTGATCCTATGAGTGTGGTACTATTATTATCCCATTGTACAGATGAAGAACCTGAGGCATATATACCTCTTCTCCATACCACTTCTTAGAGTTGGAATTTTATTTTTATTTGTACTTAAAAAAAAAATTGTCTCTCTCTGCCCTTGAATGTGAGAACCATATAAGCAGGGATTCTATCTGCTTTTGTTCATTACAACATCCTTAGTGCCTAGCACAGAGTCTGATAGAGTTGGAGCTCAATAAATATGCTCACCTTTGGCATCCCTGAGCCCCAGGGGCCTTCTCTGTCTTTGATGGTCATCCTCTCACCCTTTAGTCCCCATGTTTGTGTAGAATTTTAGGATAGAGCTGGAGTGTCTAAGAGAGTAAGGCTCCACAACTTCTAGGCAGCCTTTCAGCTGGTAGGCAGCAGGCTGTGCAAGAGTGATGGGGAGTGATGTGGGTTGGCTGTGTCCCCATCTAAATCTCATGTTGAATTGTAGCTCCTGTAATCCCCACGTGTGGTGGGAGGGACCTGGTGGGAGGTAACTGAATCAAGGGAGCGTTTTCCCCATGCTATTCTCATGATAGTGAATAAGTTTTCATGAGATCTGATGGTTCTGTAAGGGGCTTCCCCCTTCATGTGGTTCTCACTCTTCTCTCTCCTGCTGCCCTGTGAAGAGGTGCCTTCCACCATGATTGTAAGTTTTCTGAGGGCTCCCCAGCCCTGCAGAACTGTGAATGAATTAAACCTCTTTCCTTTATAAATTACCCAGTCGTGGGCAGTTTCCTACAGCAGCTTGAGAATGGACTAGCACAGGGAGCAAAGAAAGGGGTATTTAGGGTTAAAAACAAGGCTAAGTGGATGGGGCAGGGTAGGGAGAGACATTGAGCACAGCTGCTGGGTGAGGCTAGGGCCACAGAGGCCAAGCCCCAGTGACTGATTTCTTGGATGGTTGGAGCTGAGCTTTAATAGCAGCCTTGACAATGACAATGATGGAACTCATTACCATGGAGCCTGCACCTGGGTCAGGCAATAGATGGGGGATGAGAAGCAAGTTGCACATGTGGTGGTGCATGCATATGTTCTGTGTGTGTGTATGTTGTGAGTATGAGCTGTGTGTGTGTAGATGTGTGGTTGTGTGTACATTCATGAAATAGCTGTGATTTTATGTAATTGTACATACATTAGTTTGAGCCAAATGAAATTGCCAATAAAAGAGCAATTTCATATGGTTGAGCAAAATATATACACATATGGATTACCATAAATCATGTGAATAGATGAAGCAAATATGGATATTGCATGAGTTGGTGCTGCATGTAGCACAGTCTCAGTATGTGTGTTTATGACATCATTGCAAGTGGGTATGAGCTGTCTAAGGTGACAGCTCATGTATATGCACATGGTGCATGTATGTACACATGGTGCATGTGTGTGGTGGTGAGGAGAGGCTGATGAATGTGTCAAGACTTGTCTGCCATATTTGGATAGTGACACATATCCTCTAATAACAGAGTGAGTAGACATGTGTCTTCCAATAATTGAGTAAGGGGACACGTGCTCTCTGGTAACTGAGTGGCCTTCATTTTAGCCCAGGGATAAGGTGTATCTTGCAGAATTCAGTGGACACCCCCAGTGCCCCATCTTGTGAACACAGGAGGCAACCTGCTCCTTGGCTTCTCCAGGCACTGTCTTTGATCAGACCTTGTACAATACGCATTGCCCCATCTCACATATCCTTTATGCCTACCATTGCAGGGAGAGTACATCACTCTGGTAGAAAAGTCCCCAAACAGTCAATATTACTTACTTCTGGAAAATGAGGAAGAAATAGGCTGGCAGTAGTTAAGTAACCTTGGAATAGCATAAATAGGCATAGACCTGATAAATAAGGTGTAATTTGCCGAATCAAATCCTGAATCTAGCTCTTACTAGCTGTGTGACTTTGGTAAACAATACTTAAATTGATTTCCCACTGTAAGTTTTACCTAGCACAATGCCTTAGACGTCATAGTGCTCTTTGCCTTAGAATCTGGGGTTTGAAGTAAGTATTTCCTCTTATGCAAAAAATACTTATAAATGTCTACTGTGGGAGTTATTTTTGCTATTCACCAATATTTCTGGGTTTTGGTCTCTTAGACACATGATGGGATTGAATTTCCCTTTCTCTTTTTAGTCTCTTAGACACATGATGGGATTGAATTTCCCTTTCTCTTTTAGTCCAGGTGTGCCACGTGGCTTGTTTTGGCCAATGAGATGAGAAGACAGTGACATGGACCGTTTTTAGGTGAAAGTTTTAAGAGCTAGTGTATTAGGTGTCATGTTTTCTTTCCCCTGCTTTGGCAAAGGGAAATCCTGCAGGTGAAGTCTTCCTCAGCCTGGGTCTTTGAGGGAGGAAAAGATGCAGCAGAGCCCCAGCAGACCTATAACAGATGTGCTGTGTAGTAAGACATGAAGCTGTTGTTTCAACCCCGAAATTTTGGGGTTGCTACTGCAGCATGATGTGGCTTATTTTGCTGGACACCAGTTTTGCCTTTTGGTCCATCTGTATGGTAAATACTCATCCTCATTTCACAAATGGCAAAACTGGCCTGGGACGTGTTAGGTTTATCTTCAGTCAGTCAACAGGATTAACCTTTTGGGTTGAAAAAAGGTGACATTTGGGACCTTTGCTCCATGAGTAATTTGAGTGTGCCAGAAAGGTGACCCAATCTCAGAGACATTTCTGCCAGGCATTGGGGTGTTGGCCAAGGGAGGGCAAATAGACTCTCATAAGTGGAGAAGAATCTGCATAATATTTTATGACCTTATTCAGATAACAAAGGAAGCCCCCAAGTAGGTGAGGGTGATAATAGAGATTTAACTTGCTCCTGCTGGGAATTTCACCCAGCAAAATGCACAAACCCAGAATAGATCACTTTTTATTTCTCAGAGTTACATAGGTTATAGATGATCATTGTATAAAATTTAGATAATTCAGATAAAGATTAAAAAATTAAAATCATCTAGGCTTGGCATGGTGACTCACGCCTGTAATCCCAGCACTTTGGGAGACCAAGGTGAACAAATTGCTTGAGCTGAGGGTTTGAGACCAGCCTGGGCAACGTGACAAAACCTAGTCTCTCCAAAAAAGGGAAAAATCAGCTGGGTGTGGTGGTGCATGCCTGTAGTCCCAGCTGCTCAGAGGCTGAGGCAGGAGGATCACCAGAGCCTGGGAGGTTGAGGCTGCAGTGAGCCGTGATCATGGGGCCACTGCGCTCTGGGTGAGAGAGTAAGACCTGTCTCAAAAAAATTAAAATTATCTGATATTCTGCCACTTAGAGATAACCACCATTCATATTCAACCTTCTAAACATTCTCCATGTATACTTTAAAATTGGTGATTACACTAATTGCTTTATCTTTTATCTCATTTAACACATCATAGATGTCCTTCTGTTTTAAGTAAATAGGCTGCCATGTCATTATTTTAAATAGCTGCATAGTATTCCATCATATAAAGCATCAATTTATTAGTATTTCTTAATAAGTCCAATACTTTTGGACCTTTAGGCTGTTTGCAAGCTCTTGCTGTTATAAACAATACTGTGATAAAACTCCTTGGAAGAAACATCTTCTGGCACTTGCCTAATTATTTCCTTAAAATAATTCTTTGAAGTAGGATTGCTCGTCAAAAGAAATGTACTTTTCAAGGGCTTTTGTTACATATTGCCAAATTGCTGTTCAGAAACACTGCATTAATTTTCAGTCCTAGCAGTAATGCATAGGAATATCCTTTTCTTGATTTCCATGTCAGTACAGGGTATTGTCAATCTCTTAAATCTTTGCTAATTCTAACAGTGAAAAATTGCACTTCGTTGTTTCAATTTACATTTCTTTGATTCCTAGTGAGTTTAGACTATTTTTTTTTAAAGGTGCGTTGTTAGAATACCTTCTTGGTGATCCTATTGGAATCCCAAGGATACAGAGGAGGCAATTTGTTCTTCAATTAATTCATTCATTTAACATGTTTATTTGCACTATGTGCTAGGCACAGTTTTAGAAGCTGAAGTTACAACAGGGAATAAGGCAGACCCAGACCCTGTTGCAGAGCCTGTAGATAGCAGTGTGTGTGTTTGGGCGGACTTGGATCTTAACCCCAGGGACATCAGGCTCCTGAAGTACTAGTGGAGTAATTATCGAAAGTAGCTACTCAGTTCTAGTCAGCATGGGCTGAGCTGTACTACAAAAAGAAAAAAATCCATAATATGAATCCTATCTTTATGCAAATTTTGATATTTTGTTCATTATGGATTTTTGCACTAATTATGATTTTAAAATGTTGTCATATAGTATGTATTCCGATTGCTGAGTTTTCTTGGCGCACTTTTAAATTCTGTACCCGAGAAAAGTGCCTCACTCATCTTGCCCTAACCTTGGCCCTCCTAATCTATTTCTGATTTCTAAAATTTCTGTGCACACACAGGTGAGCCCCTGTAACCTGAACTCAGGGCTTTCCAGACTCATAAATAAGTGCTGTTCTGGCTACGCAACGAGAAAGATTTCAAGTCAGTTCAATAACTATTACTCTGGGGAATTGCTGTGTTTCAGGGCCTGTGTCAGGCCCTGGGATATAAAGACAAGCACTCAGTCACTGTTTTGAAGGTGAGATTTAGAGGCCCAAGTGAACAATATACCCTGTAATGGTCCCTCAGCCATCTCTGTTCTTAGAAGCACATGTGAGTAGTTATGTCATCTTGTTCCCATCCTGGTCTCAATCTTCGGTGGAATGATTACCACATTCTCAAAGGTCTTGGAAAATTAAATGTGAATAATGTTAATCTAAACATAAATAAAATAACTGAAAGCTATTTACGTTTCCCCTATGTGCCAAGCATGACACTAGGAACTTATAGCAGTTAAGTCCAACAGAAACCAACTTAAATATTTAAAAGGGAGAACTTAATTATGGAGTTGATTACACAGGTGATGGAAAAGTTGAGAAGCTTAGTAGGAGAGGAAGAGGCCGTCCAGACTTTATTCAAAAGTGGGAAGCCACTACCATCACCAGGGCTAGAGAGGTAAAAGGAAAAGATGTGGTTATCAGAGCTTTGGGGCAGAAGTTGAAATATCGAGTGTCCTGTTCCACAGGAGCTCAAAACATTGAGGAGGTTCTGCTCTTGCTAGAGATGTTGCCTGGGGAGGGAGGAAGAAGGTGATGGAAAAATACCCAGAATTTTCCTTCCTCTTGCCTTCCAATCTCCCAACAGGGCTTCCCATTGGCCCTCTCCTGCTGGAAGCCAGCTGACCTTGAAGCCAAGTCAGAGGTTGGCTCTCTTTGATAGAGAGCAGAGTTAGGTAAGAGGGAGGAACAGATCTGATTGCAAAGAAGTCACAGAATAGTGTCCTCCTGAACATAAACCATCTTTAAAAATTCTCATTACCGCCCTGAAGTTAAGTACTCTTGATTACATTATAAAGACGTGACACCAGAAACCAAGAGGAGCTAAGAGATAGCTACAGGGACATACAGTAAGTAATTGGTGGAATTGGATTTGAGGTCAGGCTTGCTTGGGGCCAAGGTCCTATTTTTCCCATACCACAGGCTTCCTCTCTACCCTGAATCATCCCACCATCATCCAGGGTGTCTCCAGTGCTCCTGAGGGTCACCCCTCCCGTGCCCTTGCTTTACAGTTGCTTGGCTGCCCCATCTCCAATGACTGGTACTTACTCTCCATCAGCCACCATATTGCACAACTCCTTTGAATTTTATGTGAATGGTATTTCTGGAGTTATGCAATGTGACGGCCCTGTTGACAGCTACCCAAGCCCATGACCATGATTTGGATCTAGTCATTACATTTGAACGCTTGGCCTCTGAAATCTTAGGTTCTAAGAGCTCCTTCCCTGCTGTCCTTCTTCCTCCTTTCTCTCACTTTTGTTGACTTGCCTTTTTGACCTGTCTCTAACCCCATTGGTATTTATTTCCCTACTCTAAGTCTACCAGCCCTTCCTGGATCAAATCCCCAATATGCCAAATCTAGGCTTCATTGTTGTATACCACTCCTGTGACCTTTGTGTGATACCCTCTTGGCAGTCCTACATAACTTTTACCATTCTTTGCTGGAGAAAACCACACAACTGTGGAGGTTGAGCTCATTACACACTTATGATTTCCACACCTGCTTAGTGCCCTTGGATGGTCCCCTTTGCTCAGCTGTAGTTTAAGAACTTATTTTCCCCTACAGTACTTACTTCTAACCTCGTGATCTCCCCATGGTCTTCAGGTTGCCTTTTTCCGATAAGGTCCCAATGCCTACATTCATCTGAGCCAGTTGGGCTGCCAGTGGAAATGCAGAGGTGAGAGGACAGGGCAGGGCACAAAGATTCAGAGTGTCTTCATAGAGGTGGTAACGGTGGTGCAGGTGTAACATCAGAGGTACAGGCAGGAAGACTGAGACCAGATGTTGGCCATTTTCTTCTAGTGCATGCAAAATGCTTTATTTTCTTGAGGTTTCCAATTTCCCAAGATTCCTAGGCTCAGTGGCTTCATAAGAGTTAACTCACTCTCTATCCTATGGCTCTGCCATTAATTACTCCAGTGGCTGCAGACGCTGCACGGAGCTGGATCCTGGTTGTTCCAGCTTCAGAGTGGGTTTATTGCCAACCATGCATTATGAAGGACTAATTGTGAGCCCCTTGCACCTGCTGGTTCCCCCTGTGGCTGGGACTCAGGAAGTGGGGGGAGAGTTATTAATGAGCTTGTTGCTCATTATAATAAAACAATGGGGAAGTTGGCAAAGGAGCTGGTGGTCCAGGTGTGGTGTCAGAGATGGCTGGTTGGCATTTCTAGAAACATGACTTTACAGTCTTATCTGCCTCCTTTCCTGGCTCATGCTGTGACACCAAGTGATAAAACAGCTGTCATCCTGAGGGACACTCACAGTCCTTGTGAACTCATGATCAGTGGAAGCCACCTGGATGGAGGAATTGCTGAGCCAGCACTCTGTCCTGGATGAGATGGGCTAGGGCATGGGGAATACTGGGATTTCAGCCCCAGAGTAGAGGGGACAGACCTGGCTAGGGGATAAGCCTGGGTTATCTAGGCTTAATAGATACAGCTGAGAGGAGTGGAAGCCAGAGGAAGGCCACCAGAATGACAATCTCTTGCTCTTTCAAGACCTCTGTATAGGTAATGGTTTGGGGCACAGATGCAGGGCTGGGACTAGGGTAAGACAAGCCAGGTGTCCAGGGTGCAGGATTTAAGGAGGCCCTCACTCTCAGGGTTGTGCAAGTTCAAAAGCAACATGAAGAGTGAGTGCCTCCTTAATGTTTGTGCCCTGAGTGCACCCTAGTCTGGGCTCTGAACGGGTGGGTGGCTATACCAGAAGGGCCAGGTGGTAGCTCCTCCTTGACATCCTCCTTGGAGGCTTCCATCCTTGGAGCTTCAGGCGGGTCAGTGGACATCTCTTCCTGGTCATTGGTTCTCCAGGGACTGGTCTGGAAGCTCTTCTGGAAGCCCTAGGTCACTCAGAAAAGGACTATGATAACAATTAACATCAGTTGAGCAGTGCCATTATTAATTCTCCTCCTCACTTAATTGTCAAGACATACATGGAAGGGGGATAAGAATAATCTTGTGTGGTGGTGAATAGGGCAGGCTCTTGGATTACAGTTTCTGCCTTCAAGCCTCAACTTTGCCACTTACCAGCCCAGTGATCTTAGGCAAGATGCTTAATACCTCGACATCTTTGTTTCCTGGAGTGCAAATGGCTTCTTCTGTTCCTTGAATATATCAATTTGTTTTCACCTGGAAAGTTCTTCTCCTAGATATTTGCATGATGGTTTTTTCATACTATTCAAGTCTCAGGTCAAATGCCACTTCCTTGGAGAGGCCTCCCCAGGCAACCCCATCTAAAGGAGTTCCTTACCACCATGTCTAAATACTGTTATATTAAATTATTGACTTCATAGCCATCATCACTCTCTGTAGTCTTCTTTGTTTCCCTGATCTCTGTCTTCACCATTTGAAAGTAATTTCCATGAGGGCAGAGAGTTTCCTATTTATTGCTGTATCTATAGTGCTGGAACTATACCTGGAATAGGTAGTTGCTGATAGAAAATGTAAATAAATGAATTATTTAGAAATGGCACTTAACTCACTGTGTTTTTGGGAGGATTAAGGAGGCAGTCCATGAAAAGAGTTTGGCACATACTAAGTCTTCACCTCTGAGATTCAAGGAGTGTAAGTGACTTGTCTACATTCACCAGTTAGCAAGTGGCAGCCCCATAACCCAAGACCCAAAGTTTGTGCTGTAACCTTCTATCCATCACAGGTTCCCAGGTGCTTTCTGATGAGTCAGGAAAAGAAGCTGGGCTGAAAACTACAGCTTCTCTGGAAAAGAGGGAGTCCTGGGGAGAGGAGAGAAGAAACCTGTGTGAGTAGGACCATCCTACAACTCTATCGTGAGAATGAACAGGTTGTCATAAACAGGAAAGATTAAACACATTTTACAACTGGACTGTGACAGGCTAATAATGGCTTCAGGAGATAGTCCATGTCCTAATCCCCAGAACCTGTGAGTGTCACATTTTTAGATAAAGGGTCTTTGCAGATTTGATTAAGGATGTTGAGATGAGGAGGTAATCCTGGATTATCTGGGTGGGACCTAAGTCCAAACACAGGCGTCCTTGTAAGAGAGAGAGGCAGAGGGAGATTTGATACAGGCAGAAGAGAAGGGGTCATGTAAAGATGGAGACAGAGATTAGAGTGATGTGGCCACAAAGTCAGGTGCTGATACGTACTATTTTGGTAGCATGATCAGCCAAGGATTCCCTGAGGAGGCAACACTTGATCATACACTTGAGGAAGTGAGAGAATACACCATGTGAATATCTGTAGGGAAAGACTTTCCAAGCAAAGGAAACCTCGTGGGCAAAGGCCTTGAAGCAGGAGTGTGCCTGG
The DNA here is from genome assembly GCF_002776525.5 of Piliocolobus tephrosceles. Classification (NCBI taxonomy): domain Eukaryota; kingdom Metazoa; phylum Chordata; class Mammalia; order Primates; family Cercopithecidae; genus Piliocolobus; species Piliocolobus tephrosceles. The sequence goes on from NC_045453.1 coordinate 12,044,314, forward strand.
TGGGTTTTAGGGAAGGTGGCTGGAGTGTAGCAGTCAAAGAAAAAAGGGATAGAAAGTGAAGCCAGAGGTATAGCCTAAGGCCAGGTAAAGACTTTGATTTTATCCTAAGTGTGGTAAGAAGCCATTGGGGAGATTTGAAGCAGGGAGTGGAATGCTGTATTTTATGTTTTACAAAGATTATTCTATTTGCTGTGTAAAGAATAGAACAGAAAGAGGCAAGAGAAGATGCAGGAAACCCAATTAGGAAACTATTTCGGTCTGTTCCTGCTGCTGTAACAAAATACCACAGGCTGGGTAATTTATAAATAACAGAGATTTATTTCTCACAGTTCTGGCGGCTAGGAAGTCCAAGATCAAGGCACCAGCAGATTTAGCATCTGGTGAAGACTCACTTTCTGCTTCATAGATGACGTTTCTTACTGCATTCTCACAAAGTGAAAGGGGAAAAAGGGCCAGGCAGTTCTCTGAAGTCCCTTTTACAAGGGCATTAATCCCATTCACGAGGGTGGAGCCCTCATCACTTCCCAAAAAGGTCTACCTCTAATACCCATCACCTTGGTGTGTGAGTTTCAGCATATGAATTTTGGAGGGGCACATACATTCAAACTACAGCAGAGACCGTTGCAGGCAGAGGTTGATGATGGCAGCTTGGTCTAGCTGTTGAGAAAAAGGTGGTAAGGTGGGGTCAGTGACGTGATATATTTTGAAGGAAGAGACTTGGGATTTGCTGATGTGTTGGATGTGGGGAATGAGGAACAGAGGAATCCAGGACGATTCCAAGGCATTTGCCTGAGTAACTGAATGAACGATGTTGCTTCTACCGAGAGGAGAAACACTGACAGGAGGGCAGATTTCAGGGAGAGAATCAGTTTTGGTTGTAGAAGGGGAGAATGGTAAAGAGCAATTAGCAGGGAAGCATATACTGAGCACTATGTTAAAATTCGTACTGCTGCACTTCACTCTGCCTTTCTCTTGGGTGGTGAAGGCCCTTTGAACTTCCAGGGCTTAATTGGCAACTCCCCAAACCAGGCGAATAGTGGCGGCAATAAATCCAGAAATAAACCCAAAATGTATTTAAGACTTAAATATAAGAACTGAAGCTGTAAAACTCCTAGAAGAAAATGGAAAACTTCCTTGGCAATGATTTTTTGGATATAACACAAAAAGCACAGGCAACAAAAGCAAAAATAAATAAATGGGACTAAATTAAATGGAAAAGTTTCTGCATAGCAAGGGAAAAATTCAAGAAAATAAAAAGGCAACCTATGAAATGGGAGAAAATTTGCAAACTAAATATCTGATAAGGGATTACTATACGAAATATATAAGGACATCCTGCAACTCAATAGCAAAATATCAAATAGCCTGATTGAAATATGAGCAAAAGACCTAAGAGACACTTTTGCAAAAAAAGACATACAAATAGCCAACAGTTATATAAAAGATGATCAACATCACAAATCACTGGGAAAATGCAAATTGAACACACAATGAGATATCACTCTATACCTGCTAGGATGGCCATTATTAAAAAAATGTTAACGAAGATGTGAAGAAAAGGGAATCCTGGTACACTGTTAATGAGAATGTAAATTGGTATAGTCATTCTGGAAAACAGTACAGAGGTTCCTTAAAAACTTAGAAATAGAACCCATATGATCCAGCAATCCCACTTCTGGATATCAAAATTAGGAAAGAACAGAAATTAGGATCTTGAAGAGATACTTGCACTTCTGTGTTCATTGCAGCATTGTCCACGATAGTGAAGGAGCAAAATCAACCTAAAAGTTCACTGATGAATAAATTAGTAAAGAAAGCATGGTATGTACATACAATGGAATATTATTTAGACTTAAGAAGAAGCCATGTTGTCATTTGTGACAACATAAATGGACCTAGAGGACATCATACTGAGTGAAATAAGCCGGACACAGAAAGACAAATATTGTATGACCTCATTGTATGTGGAACATACTATAGTCAAACTCACAAAAGCAGAAAGTAGGGTGGCGGCTTCCAGGTTTGGGGGAAAGCGGGGAAGAGGAAATGGGGAGGTAAGTGATGGTCAAAGGGCACATGTTTCAGTTATGCAAAATAAATAAATTCTGGAGATCACGATACAGTGCATAATGCCTAAAGCTGACAAAACTATATTGTCTACTTATAAACTTAAAACTTTGCTGAGAGGGTAGATCTTCTGTTAAGTGTTCTTACACACACACACACACACACGCGCACACACACACTAATCAAGGAGGTGGAAGGAAACTTTAGGAGGTAATGGATATGTTTATGGCCTTTATGAGTATGTTTATGGTGATGGTTTCATGGGTGTATATTTATTATATCACCAAACTCCTGGAGTTGTATACATTAAAAACGTATAGCTTTTTGCATGTCAATCATACCTCAATAAAACAGTTTAAAATATAATTATTTTCTTACAAAATGCCTTGTACAGTCTGGACCAGGTTAAAACTTTATTCTCACATCCAATTCATTGCCCATCTGCTTTTCTCTCCTGGTTGACAGCCAGGCTTTTACTGGGAAATGGTGATGGGGAGGCCCCATGTCTGCCCTTGCCCCTCTTGCCATCTCTCCCCATGTCTTTTCTCCCTCTTCTTGAATTGCTTGAATAGGCAGATGTCTAATGAGGGAAGGAGATGTCAGTTACCCTGCATCTTCTTGTTATTCCAAGCTCTACAAGTGATTTCTTTGAAGTTTCCCTCCCACACTTGTTTAGAGAAGTGGGAATAACTCCTTTTCCCTCAAGGTGAAGAAGGAAAAAGACATGATTTTCTCCCCTCCTACTGTGATTCACAGTGTTTCTTCTTTCACTTTGTCTCCTCTCTCTTGGTCTTCTGCTTATATGGACCTGGTAGTGGTGGGTTCAGGGAGACCTGGATGAGGGTGGCAGAGCTGGCTGGACGGTGTGTTAGTCCAGGACCTCTGAGAAGCTGACATAGAAATAGGAATAGATGTGCTGGAGGAAATGCTTTTTGTGATGGTTACTTTTATGTATCAGTGTGACTAGGCCGTGGGGTGCCTGGCTATTTGGTTAAACATTATTCTGGGCATGTCTGTGAAGGTGTTTGTGGATGAGATTAACATTTAAATCAGTAAGCTGAGTAAAGCAGATTGTACTCTCTAATGTGTATGGGTCTTATTCAACCAGTTTAAGGCCTGAATGGAACAAAAAGGCTATCCCCTCCCCTGAGTAAGAGAATAACTCCTGCCTGACTGCCTTCAAACTGAGACCTTGGTTTTTCTTTCTGCCTTCAGACTGAAGCTGAAACATTGGCTCTTCTGGGTCTCTGGCTTGCTGACTCACCCCAGATCTTGGGACTTGTCAGCTTCCATAATTGTGAGCCAGTTTCTTATAATAAATAAATATAAAACTATATAATACAATTATATTTATATAAAATATTTCTATGAAGTCATTAGCATGTCTAAATTTTAAATAATCCTCTGGACAAACCACAAACGCTTCAAAATTGAAATGAGAAAGGGGATATAACCACAGACACAAAAGAAATTAAAAGACAATAACAAGATAAGAAAATTTTAAGATAACATTTCTGAACATCCAAAACTAACGTATTTTTAAAAACACTGGATGACTTTAAGAAGTGCTTGAAAAACGTGGACAAATAACATAGAAGAAATTAATGAAGTTGTTAAAGATGTCTTTAAGATCCTGAGTCCAGATGATTTCATAGTGAAGTTTTTTCAAATATTCAAGATATTTCAGTTGTCATTCAAATTAGCACAGAAGATAGAGGAAAGAGAATTTTCTTAAGTATTATAATAATGTTAACATACCTTTGATGCCAAAATCTAACACGAGAAAATTCCAGACCTATCTTATTTATAAAGATATAAAATTCCTGAATAAAACATTGTTTCATAGAATTTAGCAGTGTCTTAAAAATTAATATATTCTAAGTGGGGTTCTACTAGGGAATAACAGGATTATTCAATGTTAAGAAACCCATAATTATAACTTGTCATATTACCAGGCCAAAAAATTTAATATCTGAATGAATTCTGAAAAAATATGGATACAATTTCACATTCATTTTTATTAAGATTTGTAGTTGAGAGTGTTTTTTTCCCCTCCTGACATCAACTAATCCTGACACCAACTAGGTATTCTACAATTCAGCTCAATTCTGACGCTAACTACCTGGTATTATCTACCTGGAATTAGCACCTAAACTGCAGGTTTAGGTACTCAATCTCACAAGACTGTCTGTACTTCAAATGCCAGTCACAAGTGTTGGGTGGCCAGGTTACCCACACTTCTGTCCGACTTGGCTACAGAATGAAGGGTTGCCACAGCCCACTCCCTTTAGGCTTGTTAATTTGCTAGAATAGCGTGCAAAACTCAGGGAATCACTTAACTTTGGTTTACCAGTTTATTATAGAGAATACAATTGAACAGCCAGATGAAGAGGTACATAGGGTGAGGTCTGGAAGGGTCCTAAGTACAGGAGCTTCTGTCCCTATGGAGCTAGGATGTGCCACCCTCCCAGAACATGGATGTGTTCACCAACTTGGAAGCTTTTCCATATCCCCTCATTTAGGGTTTTTTTTATGGCGGCTTCATCATGTAGGCATGATTGATTATTAACTCAATCCCCAGCCCCTTTTTCCTGGGGTGTGGGGCTTAAAGTTCTAGGCTTCTAACCAAGGCTTGGTCTTTCTGGAGACCAGTCCCTAATCTGAAGCTATCTAGAGGTTAGCCAAGAATTGTCTTACTAGACAAAAATCAGTCCTGTTATTATTATCACACAGGAAATTCCAAGAGTTTTAGGAGCTCTAGGCCAGGAAATGAGAACAAGGCCCAGATGCTTTTTAATAATGCCTTGGTAATTAATAACTAAAAAATTAAGTAATCTTCATTATAAGAATGCTTTATGGTGAAGCAATAGAAAAAATCTTGTTAAATTTAGGAAACAGGAAAGATTACTTTCCCTCAACTCTCTTATATAACATTGTTCTGGGGATGCTTACCAATGCTATTAGAGAAGAAAATAAAAATGAAGTAGACATCTGGTGAACAATGAGAAAAAATGCTTATCCCTTGCAGAAGAGATTATTAGCTACCTGGAAAACATGAGAGAATCAATAGGAAAATTTTGGAAGTGATAAGATTTAAATAAAGCATTTGGTTATAAATGCACACACACACACAAGTTCTCAATATGTCAACAGTAAGTGATTTTAAACATTTCTTTACAGCAGTAGGTTCATTTTTTTCCCCATGAGGAGGAATCCTGTCTATTGTAAGAGAGAAGATTGAAACATATTTAGAAGAAACAGAGGAGACAAAGAGCATGTCTTGGAGGTGTTGATGTCCTTGGTGCCTGTTTTTATTGAGCCTTAATTAACTTCATTCTGGTCCTTAGGTTTCATGGGATGCCTCAAAACTCTATAATCCTCTTTCAGCTTATAGTGGATTAAATTGGGGTTCTGTTGCTTGCAACTGTAGGGAGCCTAACCAGTGAAGGCAGATTTGTTAGAAAGCACAAAACACAAAACTCTTTGCTTCCCTAGTCCACAACAGTTTTAGGATGCATAAAATATAGTGTATTCAGAGATGATGAGGGGGTGAGCAGGTAGGTAAATGCATATAGACAAAACAGCCTGGGAGAAAATTACAATAATCTTATACTATTTTTTTTTTTTTTTTTTGAGACGGAGTCTTGCTCTGTCGCCCAGGTTGGAGTGCAGTGGTCGGATCTCAGCTCACTGCAAGCTCCGCCTCCCGGGTTTACGCCATTCTCCTGCCTCAGCCTCCACTCGGGACTACAGGCGCCCGCCACCTTGCCTAGCTGGTTTTTTGTATTTTTTAGTAGAAAGGGGATTTCACCGTGTTAGCCAGGATGGTCTCGATCTCCTGACCTCGTGATCCGCCCGTCTCAGCCTCCCAAAGTGGTGGGATTACAGGCTTGAGCCACTGCGCCTGGCCCTAATAATCTTATACTATTAGTCTCCCTTTCAGTAGCATCCTTGGGATCTTGGGTGTCATAATTCTATTTCCTTGTAAAAAGTCTGCACATACTGTCAACAGCCATTAAGCTTGCCTGCTATTGCTGTCCCTTGATGGCCTCAGTCAATAGCCCCTCACATCCTTGCCTACATAGCCGAGGCTGTTCTTAAACTGAGGACTATTTAGGAGGCTGACACTTCTACTAGTTCTCTCAGCTAGGAATGATTCTTTCCTTACAGTGCTTAGGAAGCCAAATTCTCCTTTTAACTCAGAATCAGTCCCTTTCTAATCTGGGACATAGCTGGTCCAGAATGACTGGAAGATTGGAATCTCAATCCCAAACCCAACGGTCCAACCTTCTATCTCAAAGTATTTTTCATGAATATAGGACTCTTGGGTGACTTGCTTTGGCAGCCTAGAATTCTCAATGTGGATTTGTAGATTAGGTTCTTCTTTACAGTCCTTCCCACAATGATTAGACAGTATATTTAACAGGAGCTACTTTACAACTAAAGAAAAATTAAAACCAAAACAAGGATCCTCATGCTATATAAGAACGAAAGACCAGCTTCTAACTGGAAGAGAATAGAAAAGTTATAAAATCTCAGTATAGCTCATGATAGATTGTTCCTTACCTATGAGTATATGCCATTTAAATAATTTTTAATCATTTAGACTTTCCGTAGGAATGTCTGAATGGAAGCATCATTTTGCATTAAGGCCAGCAGGGATGCACCACAGAGAGGAGAAAAATTATTGATTGTCATAAGTTCTCAGTAAAAGAAATACCCTGGCCTTACTCCACTGCCTTTCCTTACATACCTTCTGGGTGCATAATTTTTTGTTTGTAATCTGCAATAGGGATGAAGGCAGAATATTAGTTATGATTTTTAATGATGATGCTTATAGCAGCAAAAATTGAGAGATTACTATGTGCCAGTAACTTCAAGTGTATTATCTAATTGAATCATCACAACAACTCTGTTATTACCATCTCTGTTACATGAAGAGACCAAGATTGGGAGCAGGTACTAAATTGTCCCTTGGTTCTACAGGGAATAAGGTAGCAAATAGTGTGAACCTGAATGGTCAGATTCGAGACTCCTGGTTCCATCCTCAGATGGCTGTTTGGTGGCCTTGATTCCTTGGATTCTAGAAGCAAGCCTATGGCTAATATCCATGATATAGTTTGGATGTTTGTCCCTGTCCAAATCTCATATTGAAATGCAATCCCCAGTGTTGGAGCTGGGGCCTGGTGAGAGGTGTTTGGATCATGGGTGTGAATCCCTTATGAATGGCTTGGGCCATGGCTTTGGTGATAAGTAAGTTCTCACTCTGAGTTCATATGAGATCTGGTTGTTTAAAGGTGTGTGGTACCTCCCTCCAACTCTCTCACTTGCTCCTGCTTTCACCATATGATGTGCCTGCCCCCACTTTACCTTCTGCCATGATTGTTGTAAGCTTCCTGGGTCCTCTTTAGAAGCCAAGCAGATGCCAGCACCCTGATTCTATACAGCCTGCAGACCCATAAGCCAATGAAACCTATTTTTTTTTTTTTTTGTAAATTACCCAGTCTCAGGTATTTCTTTACAGCAATGCAAGAGTAGCCTAATGCAATCCATAACTTGAAGTTTCCCACAATTGTAGATATTCTGGGCCTGCAGCTACTTTGGGTTCATGAACAAAGAGCTATATTTCAGGTGAAGAAGTATTCAAGGGAGAGGCATCTCCTTATATTTCAACTCAATATTTTGGGATGTGAGGCCAAGCAGGTATAGATACACTTGATTGCCATATGGGGTGTTGGTAAGATGCCTTTGTTCGGGACAGATCTGCTGATGTGGAAAGTGTCAGAGAAATAAGAATCTTTAACTAGGAACTGGCTATCATCTTGACCAAGGAAGATACATTTTCAGATCACAAAGGGTAAAGTTAACATTGATAAGACAACACTCAAAGGTAGTAGTTTATAGATAGCTCAAAACTAGTTGAAATAATTTTAGCAAGATGAGTGATCTCTGGGAAATTGCAGACTCTTGAATTAATTATGCTAATTTTCAGAAATCCTGGAGGAGAGAGATGCCTGAAGCCTGGAAACTGGCAAAAAAAATTCCATTTTCCCTTAAGGGAAGAAAGGTGAATCAATCCTGGGCAGGAATCTCGTATGATTTATTTAGGGTAAGATTTGTAAACATCTTGGAGATCACTAGAAACCAATATTGACTCACTTAGAATAAGTTATAGGAGGATAATATAATTTCCTTTTTAGATAGTGTCATTAGGCTCTCAGAGTAAGACAGTGACATATCTGTTAGGAATTGTACTTGGCTTTGAATAACAGAAACCGAAAGATGAGTGACTTAAACAATTAAGGAATTCTTTTCTCCTGCAAAGAGAATCTAGTAGCAGGTGGTCTCTAGGATTTATTTCAGAGACCCATGACTTTCAGGGCTACAGCACCTGTGATTGTCCTGACTTTTCCCTTATGGTTGCAAAATGACCGTTCCACCTGCCACATCAAATCAGTATTTCAGGCAGGAAGGACAAAGGACCTGTGTCATCTGAGTTGGCTTTTTAAAAGTGGTTTTCCTGGGAGGGCTACCCAATAACTTCCATCTCATTGACCAGAACTATGTCACATGACCACTGTTATTTGCAAGGGAGGCGGGGAAATGTAGTATCTTGACACATTGCCTCTTGACAAAGCCAGGAAGCATAGATGTTGGGTGCTAAACTAGTAATCTCTGTCCCGTGAAGCAGATAACTGATTTGGGTTTCAGCAGAACATACAAAAAAATCTTTAGATATCTTTAGAGAGAAAACTGAGAATACAAACTGGGTCTTTGAGGATCCCGGGAGACTAAAAACTAGTTTACCCATTCAGAGCAGATGAATGAGTTGATACCATTTTGTGGGGAGGTCTTTATTGGAGTGCCTATGGGCTCTATGGTAACCCTAATCATATTAGCACTTTAATGATTTGAATGAAGAGATGGAAAGCCACTTATGTGATTTGCTGGTGAAATAAAGGTGAAAGAGAAAATGTGTGAAGAAGCTGGCTGAAGAAATCAGTATCTTTTTAGATCTTGGTTGCCTGAGTGTGGCCAGATTTTATTAGGTGAATCAGCAGAAGAATAAGGGAGGGTCCTGTGTTGGGTTGCAGAAGCAGTGGTCCAAGTGCAGGATCAGAGAGCTCTGGCTTAGTGAAGCAGTTCTGTAAGGTCTTGGGGGCTTTTAGCTCACTCTTGACTTTGTACAGTAATCAGGATGTTGGGATCCACAAATCCCATTTACCCTCAAGCCATGTTAATAGACATATCACAAGAGCTGTGATCCAGGGCAGAGAATGAGAATTCAGTGGAAGGACAGTGTTTGACCCAGAGATATTCAGGTGATGCATAAACCTCTTAACTTATCTCAAAACATTTTAGAGATTAGGGTAAGGATATTTGGAAGGAAGGGGGCCTGGGGTTATTAAAACCATTGATCTATGGAAAACTGCAGGACTTGGAGACATCTGAGGAACTGACCAAGGATAGAATAAGATATCCTTGGAGATGGTGAGTTCTCTGTCATTGGAAATATTAAGCTGGGAAGGGAACCTATAGAGATGATTTAAGCATTGGGAGGATAAACAGACTAGTTGCACTGTTACATAATTCCCTCTGGCTCATGAGGCTCTTTGATTCTCCACATTTTCTGGTGACCCCTGGGGTCACATCATCAGTGGAGGTACTGGTCAAAAAGTTATATAGCTGTTGGCCTAAGGCTCTCAACAGGCTGATGAGACACTGAGCCCTTCTAGGAGGGGCTAAATACTGATTTAAAACCCTGAGATGAAATGTGTTGTTTTCAAGCAGTCTATAGGTTTGGCCACAGAAGGATAAATTGCACTGGAATTTGACATTAGCTAACCCAGTGGGAGTTTGAGGGTCAACAGACCATCCTCTAACCTTGAGTCTTCTTGGACCTTGGGAAAAGCTGGCTCTGGGCTGGAGATGAATAGGTGTGGCCAGGACCTTGATTTTCCCTCTGCCTCATTGAGGGGAAGCCATCTGTAGCTTCACTGATTATTAGTTTACATGGGTATGACTATGGGGTGTCAATGAAAAGAGTACTTAAGTTACCTAAATATTTACAGAGCACCTACTATGTGCCAGGCACTGTGCTGGAGCCAGGGATGTGGAGAGGAATCAAATTACGGTCCCTACAATGGAGAAGCCCCCATATTAGTGACGGAGGGGACCAAAAACCAAAACAGCTCCTAATAGGCAGAGGATCTCGATAGACACTTGTACCATGTGCAAGGAAGTTCATTGTAATTACTCATGCCTGGAATAGGGCATCAAGGGGGTCTTCCCAAAGGTGAACTGTAAGTGGGGAGGTGCTTTAGATAGATAAGAGCACTGGCTGGCCTTTCCTGGTGGAGGGTCAGCACAGGCAGAGGCCCTGTTTTGCAATGTCCTGGTGTATTCTGGGAATGGTAAACTTTTCTGGGTGGCTGGAAGAGCAAGGCTCATGGTGAGAAAAAGACTCAGCAAATTTGGGACTGATACTGAATGCCATGCTGAGACATTTTTACTTTGCTTTATTGGCATTCAGGAGTCACCCAGGGCTTAAAAATAGAACAAGGAAATATCAGATGTGTCTTCTAAAAATCACCTCTTGGTTTTGTGGACTGGACAGGCTGGGAGCAGGAGGCCAGCTAGACACAGGGTTCCTGCATGGGCTGCTACTTCTTTCTTTGCCACCATCAGGCTGTTCCCAGATTGAATGATCCATGGGAAGATATTTGCTTCTTCATCATTTCCCTTTACTTTCAGGACCTCATTGGCTTGGGAGAAGTGCTCTTTGCCTGCTTAGTAATCCCATGTAGGGTTATCCAAGAGAACCTCAGGGTGTAGCCGAGGACAGGGGAATGAATCACTATTTGTCATGTGTTTGCCACATGCCAGATACTTTACTTACACAAGTCCTTTCATTTGCTTCTCACCATGGCTCTGAGTGGTTGCAATTGTGCTTTCCAAGTGGAAAATGATGCTCAGACTAAACTCAAGATCTCAGAACCTGTAAGTGCCAGAGCTGGGATTTGAACCTGCATCTACTGACTCTTAGTCCAGTGCTCTTGGCTGTTGAGGGTCCCTGTGTTTGCCTCCCCATGGGGCTGCTGGGGAAGGCTGGTGGGTGCACCTGAAGCTGGGCAGCCTGTGTATCTGGAGGGCCCAGCCCACCCTGAGGCAAGGCAGGCAGGGCCCATCAGCTGTCTGGCAGCTCCCCTTTCCTGTCTTCGACCTGTCTCCTGCACAGATTAATTGCTGCTCACCCGAGGTGTGATGTTTCCTGGTTCCCTGTTCTGGCAAGTGTGGGTTAGTGGGGAGCGGTGCAGCCATGCTGATCGGGAGTCTGTGCTGGCACAGCTGGCGGCCTGCACAGCACCCTCATCGGAAAGTGATCCATCACCCGGCAGCCGCATTGCCATCCAGGCCCAGCTGCCGAGCTGGCGTTTTGGGGCCTCCCCAGGTGTGACAGGCCTCCCAGCTCAGAGCCTCAGGGCTGGGCCTGCATGTTTGCCCCTTGCAGGACTTTCAAAGGGGAGTGGGAGTCTTGCCTGACTCACGGTTTTACTCTTGGTGGCCTTGGGGAAAGTCCCCAGCTGAAGTGCGGGTGTTCCCAGTGGGGGAAAAAGTAATTTTTGAACATAGCCCCTGTTTTCCCATTGAAAGCTCCCAAGAGGAGCAAGAACCCCCGAGGCATGATGCTTCTGAGCACCACCAAATAGTTCCACAGAGACTGGATGGGGCTGGAAAGACCAGGCAGGATTGGACAGAGGCCCTGCCAGACTAGCATGTGAATTTGCATGGAAGGAGAGAGGTGGGGGGCCTGCCTACATTCAGAGGGCTCTCACTGTTCCTGCTCCTGAGATTTAGGTGGAATTAACTTGACCTTCTAGTTTTAAATCAGTACTTCTTAAATTTGGCCATGAGTCAGGATCACCTATAGGGCTTTTAAAAATGCAGATTGCTGGCCCCAACCCCAGTCTTTTTGATTCATGAGGCTTAGGGTGGAGTCCTAGAATTTGCATTTCTAACATGTTCCCAGGTGATGTCAATGCCACTAGTCCAGGGACCACGCTTTGCAAACCACTGGTTAAGAGGGAGGGCAACCCCCTTTTTGGGCTCTTTAAGAGTTTGCAGAAATCTAAGCTCTCCTGGTTTCTTTGGGTTGTTACTTCCTGATTAATTTTCTTGTCTCACCAGGCCACCTGGGCTGCCCTAGGGCTAAAATCAGAGACAAAGTTCAGTTCCTTCTGATAACAAGAGCCCATGAGGGTGTGGCCACCAAATTTGGTGAAGTCTGGGGCAGTGGAAGCAGGGTTTCTACAAGAGCAATACTTAGAGCTATAATTCCATTCAGATATGTGCTGCTTTAATTATCCTTTGGCCACAAGGCCTTTGAGAACACAACCTGAGATGAAATATACAAAAGATCTGGCTTACAGAAGGTGTTTCCTCAACCCTCATTTTCCCCCCCGTCCATCTCTAACTTACCAGTAGAGACAGATCTGGATGCAATTAAGCCCCAGAAAAAGTTGTGCGGGGAGGAGAGTCTTGAGAATAACTCAGCGGCAGTTCCCTGTTCTTAGAGCCCACCATTGGCTGAGGATAAAAAAGACACTCTCTCCTGGGTCCCTAAATGCCCCCAGAGGCAGAGCTATCTTCTGGGTTTGGCTCCTTTCACATTTTGCCAATGCCAGGAGATGGCCTAGCTAGTGGGTTCCAGCTGGTTGACCTTCATAAAAACTGTAGGCTGCTCAAACCACTTTCTTTAGGCAAGATCTTCAACTTACCTTTCCCTCTCATTTCATCTCCTGGGGGTTTTGTCATTGTTCAGAGCTGACTACTAGCTGCTGGATGTCTTGCAATGGCAAAGTGGTCCCCAAATTTTTCAGAATTTTGGGAGGGAGGCAGGGGCCTCAGATACCTCCTGGGGCTTGAACTCCCCGAAGGATGTATAGATTCGGTTGGAAGCTTCGAGTTAAGTCCCAATTATCTGTATAACCATAACCACCGGTGTTCCACCCTGCACTTCCCACCTGTTACCTACCATTTTCAAGCCTTGTTTCCAAGACTCTGCATAGGCACGTGTTCAAGCTTAGCTTTTGTCCTTTTGAATTCCTAAGAGGAATTATTTACCCTGTTCCTTTGTCTTAGTAGGTGTGATTCTGCAATAGATAAATAGTCCTGATTCCTTCCAGCACAAACATAAGAAGGTACTTCAGGAGAAGAGACAAGAATTATTTTTTTCCAGAGTATTTATTCTTTGCATGCATTATTTGCTCCCTCTTATCCAAAGGGGATATATTCCAAGACCCCGGTGGATGCCTGAAACCATGGATAGTACTGAGCTCTATTTTTACGGTGTATTTTTCTTTTTTCTTTTGAGATGGAGTCTTGCTGTGTTACCCAGGCTAGAGTGCAGTGGCGCGATCTTGGCTCACTGCAACCTCTGCTTCCCAGGTTCAAGCAATTCTCCTGCCTCAGCCTTCTGAGTAGCTGGGATTACAAGTGCCCGCCACCACGCTGGCTAATTTTTGCATTTTTAGTAGAGACAGGGTTTCACCATATTGGCCAGGCTGGTCTTGAACTCCTGACCTTGTGATTCACCCACCTTGGCCTCCCAAAGTGCTGGGATTTCAGGCGTGAGCCACTGTGCCTGGCCACAATGTATTTTTCTATTCGTAAATAACTATGATAAAGTTTAATTGATAAATTAGGCACAGTAAGAGACTAACAACAATAATGAATAACAAAATAGACCAATTATTACAACATACTTTAATGAAAGTTATGTGAATGTGATCTCTTTCTTTTTGTTAAAGAATCTTATTATATGCAGATCTTAGCAATCTCAGCATACAATTTTTTTTCTTTTCGCTATTAAGTAGAGAACTTTCATCTTTTCACTTAAAGGAAGCACTTCATGGCCTCTCTTTGGTGTATCTGAATTGCCAGCATCACTACTCTTGTGCTTTGAGGTTACTATTCAGTAAAATAAGGGTTGCATGAACTCAAGCACTGTGATACCTCAACAGTTGATCTGATAACTGAGGCAGCTACTAAGTCACTAATGGGCAGTGGAGCATATATGGATGGATATGCTGGGCAAAGAGATGATTCACATCCTGGGAGGGTTGGAGCAGGATGGTGTGGTATTTTATCATGTTACTCACAATGGCATGCAATTTAAAACTTATGAATTGTTTATTTCTGGAATTCTCTATGTATTATTTTAAGTTCAGGGGTACATATGCAGGCTGTGCAGGTTTGTTACACAGGTAAACGTGTGCCATGGTGGTTTGCAGATCATCCCATCACCTAGTTATTAAGCCCAGCATCCATTAGCCATTTTTCCTGATGTTCTTCCCCCTCGTCCCTCCCAACTCCCTGACAGGCCCCAGTGTGTGTTCCTCCACCATGTACCCATGTGTTTTCATCATTGAGCTCCCACTTATAAGTGAGAACATGTGGTATTTGGTTTTTTGTTCCTGCATTAGTTTGCTGAGGATAATGGCCTCCAGCTCTGTCTGTGTCTCTGCAAAGGACATGATCTCCTTGTTTTTTATGGCTGCATAGTATTCTGTGGTGTATATGTACCATATTTTCTTTATCCAGTCTATCATTGATGGGCATTTAGGTTGATTCCATTTCTTTGCTACTGTGAGTAGTGCTGCAGTGAACATGTGAGTACATGTATCTTTATAACAGAATGATTTCTATTCCTTTGGGTATATACCCAGTAATGGGATTGCTGGGTCAAATGGTATTTCTGCCTCTAGGTCGTTGAGGAATCACCACACTGTCTTCCACAATGGTTGAGCTAATGTACACTCCCACCAACAGTGTAAAAGCATTGGAATTTTCTGTTTAATATTTTTGGACCTCAGTTGACCACCAGTAACCAAAGCCATAAAGAGTGAAACTGCAATTAAGGGGGAACTATTGAAAGTGGGATGTAATCTTTGCCCCCTGTTGCATCCCATGCTTGCTTATGGTACCACCTAGGATTGCAGCGATAGCTAACTCCCAATCCCCCCAAATCATTGCATTTGGCTGGAGTTGTGGGTATCTTTGCTAGCTGGGTACTAGCCTCTGATTATCTTTTCTGGCTCATTTAAGGGTAGGGGGATGTGAGGCAGGTCAACTATAATGGAAAGGTTGGAGTGGCTGGCATAGACTGCCTCTGATAGGGCTTATGGTTAGCAAAAAGAGCAGTTTTTACATTAACAAGGATAGTTTTGTTACACATAATATAAATTTAAGACATGGGTGATTGAATTAATCACTTTTGCTTTTTGTAACCCTCTAAAGAGGACATTCCACAAGGCATGGAATAGAAAGAGGAGGTCACAGTGTGACACTTTAAC
This sequence comes from Piliocolobus tephrosceles, assembly GCF_002776525.5. Classification (NCBI taxonomy): domain Eukaryota; kingdom Metazoa; phylum Chordata; class Mammalia; order Primates; family Cercopithecidae; genus Piliocolobus; species Piliocolobus tephrosceles. The sequence continues at coordinate 12,059,736 of NC_045453.1, forward strand.
TTAATCCCCTACTATAGAGACAGGAGATAGAAGATTGGGGCTTTTGATAGCTAACCCTGAGAAAATGCCTCCATATGCCCCAGGCTTGCCCTGCCTGCAGCCTTAGGAGAAGGTAGCTCCACCAACCTTTCCTGTGAATTTGCCAGTTTCTCTTTGCACCAGTGCATAACGTCAAATGAGGGGCCCCCACCAGGATGCCTGCTGCTTGCTGCCAGGCACTCCTGATGACTTCAGTTAATTTCCGAGTCTGGAAACATTGTTGACAATGTGATTTCTGAAACGTGAAAGGCATTATCTCGTTGTGCCATCTGGGGCATGTCTGTCTGAGTTGGGGCTTCCGCTGCCACTCTGCCCCCTTGCAGCCCCTCTCACTGCTCCGTCATCATCTCCCGCAGCTAATTGCTCCAAACTGACAAGGAGGCTTTTTTTTTCATTTAGAGATACAGGGAAATGGAACTTTGTTGCTGATGTTTCCTAGTCAAGAGTGCTTTTTGTAATTGTAATTTGATCTTTTGGTTGCGGGTGGGTGAGTGGGGTCTGGTTTCAGCACTGGGCCAGGGACAGCTCCCAAGGAAGAAGGAACTAGCATAGTGGGGACTTGGGTGGAAATCTCTTCTGCCTGCTAGACAGTTAATTGGGAGGTAGTAAATTCTCTGTCACTAGAAGTGTGCAAAGGGAGATGAGTTTTTTTTTTTTTTACTTTTCTTTTTGCATGGAAATTTCCAAATGGAGCCAGTCTTTGAATGGGTGATCTCTTCTAGCTCAAGGAATCTCCTGGAGCCAGTTGTATCTAGGGGGAGGTGTGAGGTAGGGAGGATAATCAAAGGGTCAGAGCTAGTGTAGTAGTTATCTATAGCTGTATAACAAATCACTTTAGTACTTTAATAGCCTGAAACATCAATAATCATTTATTTTCTTGCATGGTTTTTGTTGGTCATCAATCAAGGCAGGGCACAACGGGGATTCCCTGTCTCTGCTTCAAGTTGTCTGAGGCCTCAGCTTGAGGACTTGAAGGCTAGGGTCCTAGAATCATCTGAAGATTTGCCTGGGGCTGAGGATCCACTTGCAAAGTGGCTGACAAGTTGGTGCTGACTGTTGATGGGAGACCTCAGTTCTTCCTCCACATGAGTTTCTTCAGAGGGCTGCTTGAGTCCTTGTGGCTTTATGGCTGGTCTTTCCAGAATAAGCAATCCAATGCCATTTATGATCTACTCTGGGAAGTCATGCACTGTCACTTCTGTAGTATTCTTTTGGTCACAGAGGTCAGCTTGATTCAGTGTGGGAGGAAACTACACAAATGTGTGAATACCAGGAGTCAAGGGCCCTGGGGGCCACTTTTGAAGCTGGCTATTACATCTGGGTAATAGAGAGTAAAGGAAGGCACACAGCTTCTATTGATTGAGGCAGTGAAGACAAGTTCTGAGCTTGGTCATATTTTAGGAGCAGGAAGTTGGCAGAGGGCATTAAGTCTAAGCTAACTCAAGTTTTTATGAGACTTGTTCTCCTCTCTCTTTGCACAAGCATCTCCCCTCCACAGGCATCTATGCTGGGCTTTCACATTTTGCTTCCAGCACTGGCCTTTTTCTTGAGACTTTGATTCGTACTTTCAACTCACTCCAACCTCTCTGGCCTCCATCAGCTTCTTGAATATATCATGCTCTTTCATACTTCAGGGCCTCTTCACATGCTGTTCCCTCTTCTAGGAATACCATCCCTAATCTGTCTTCATCACTCTGTCACTGGTTGATTTGTGTTCATTGCTGAGATCCCAGCTCAAATGTCACTTTCTCTGAGCAGTCTTTGCTTATCTCTCCTATGACAGATTATATTTTCCAAAGATGGCCACACTAATATATCTCACATCCCACATGCTTTTTTTTACAATGTGATGTTGACATTGCTCTATCAACATGTGGGTCAGTGTTACATCATACAGAACTTGGGGTGGATATTTGTAACTGTCACAATCAGTAGAAAGTGGCAGAAATGATGCTGTGTGACTTCCAATTTTAGGTCATAAAATGTAGCATAGTAGCTACCTGGAGTGCTGTCTGTCTCTCTCTGTTCCTTTCTTCCCTTGTCCATGGTACCCCCCCCCCCCCCCCCCCTTTGTGAGGAAGCCCAAGTAGCACATGCGAAGAGACCACTGGGAAAGAAATTCAGGCCTCCAGATGAAAGCCAGCATTGCCCATCTAACATGCGACTGAATGTGCTTTCAGATAATTTCAGCTCCACAGTCTTTGAGCCTTCTAGCTGAGATCCCAGACATCATGGAGCAGAGATAAGTAACCCCCACAATGCATCTTTAGAATTCCAACTAAAAGAAACTGCAAGAAATAATAAAAAATGAATGTAACTGTGTTATGAACTGAATATTGGAGTTATTTGTTATGCCACCAAGGTAAGTGATATATCCGCAGGCTCCACCAGGTTTCCTTATAATGTGCTGTCCTAGCTTCCAGTATGTTTCCTTCATAGCATTCTTCAAGAGTTTGTACTTATATATGTGACTTGCAACTAATTTCAATTCATTCCCATCTGTTTCACTGGACAGTAAAATGTATGAGGGCAAGCACCATATAAATTTTGTTTGCAAACACCCTGCTAGAGCCTGACATATAATATGTGCTCAATAAATACTACGTGCTCAATGAATGTGTTAAATGGACACGTCAAAGGATAATCTTTCCTCCTGAATTTGCCGTAGATGCCCCAATCTCTGCACATACAAGCTGAAGACATCATCTTTGTCTCCTGATGTGATCTTCCTCTTACATCTTGATGAAGGCACCATTACCTCTTCAGATGCTCAAACCACAAACTTGGAAATCATCTTGGTCTTTTCCCATCCTTTTTCTCACTCCCATAAAAGGTTCTAGGTCCTGTCCATTCTGCCTTTTAATACTTTCTTATTCCACCCCCGTTTCCCCACTTTAGTTCAGCTTCTTATTTCCTCCTTGTATCCAGTCAGTTGACTCCTGTTCAGTTTACTTTCTTCCAATGCATCATCCAAACTGGCAGGTTGACCTCTTCACACTGCATGTCTAAGCCTGTCACTCTTTGGATGAAAATTGTTCACTGATATTATTGTCCTTACAATATTGCCCAAAGTTCTCAGTAGCCTCCTCAAGTCATTTAGGGAGATGGGTGTATTATAAATTGAAACTCCTTGCTGTGCCCTGCAGTTCCTCAATGATCTGTCCTGAGATGATCTATTCTCCCTCATCTCTCTTTACTTTCACCTCCAGAGCACATGCTGTAAGCACATCAAAATCTTGAGGTTTATCCCAAATCACCTGTATTAATTTGGTTGAAAGAGAAATTCCACTTAGGCAATAAGAGCTCATTGGCTCACAGAATCTAAGAACACTGTTGCAGGGAAGGCAGGCAGAAGGGTGCCCAGGAATAACTAGTTCAAGAAGTCAAGCAGTTTCTATGTATCTCCAGTGTTGGCTTCATTCTCTCTCACTACAGAAGAGCTTTTCTATGTTGCTTATTTATTATTGCATCAACAAGCATTTATCATTATTATCTCTCATGATTCTGAGGGTTACCTTGGCACAGCCAGTTGGCTAATCCTCAGTTTTTTCATGTGGTTGCCATTTGACTGATGTTGGCTGCAGTTGAAGTCATCTTTCTTACTCTCATACCTGGCACCTGGGCTGAGGGATGAGACAGCTGGTGCCCCTCTGCTATCTCTCTCTCTACCACTCTATAGTCTGTCTATATGGTCACTCTAGTATAGCAATTTCAGGGTAGCCGAAATTCTTACATGGTGGCTCAAGGCTTCAGTGATTGGTGTCCCAAGGAAAAATGGCAGAGGGTGCATGGTCTTTTCTCCAAACAGAACCTTGAAAGCCACTTCTGCCATAGTTTATTCATCAAGTTAGTCAAAAAGTGCTGGCTAGATTCAAGGGAGGGGCCACAGACCCATCTCTTGATGGGAAGGGCATCATGTTTGAACATCACTGGCTTTGCTACTGGAAACAGTTCTTGAGTTCATCATCTTACAGTTTCAGCCACCACTTGATCTTAAGTTAAAGTCCTCAGGTGGTGATCTCTGAGCCTATCTTGTGTTGGGTGACTCAAGCCCAGTGGACTCTAAGAGTCTTCTAGAAACATGGCAGCTCTTTCATGTGGATGAGTATGGCAGGTTTTGAAATGGAGGTAGTACCAAGTAGGCAGTACAATGAATGAATTGTACACGGCTCCAAAATCTGAACCTAGCACCTCCATATATTTTTTCAAGCTGTGCTTTCCCAGGAGCACCTTTTCTTCTTCTTTCCATCCAGTTCACTTTTCTTTGTCCTTCAGTTCTTATCTCAGGAACCAGATAAAAAAAGAGGAGTCTTCTCTTTTTTGACCCCCCAAGATTAGTTGATGTACTTGTTCCTCTTATTACCAAAGGTCTGTATGCTTACTTTCCTTTTAAAACTAATTACACTAGCTCAAAACCTATCTGCTCTCTTTTATCATCTGTCTTCCTCACCAAACTGTGAGCCTCTCTTGGGCAAAATTTGTATTCCTAGTGCCTAGTTCAGGGTCTGGCCCTTTGTAGGTGCTGGATATTTGCTCTTGGAATGAGTGAATTAATGTGAGCAGTAAGGAGGCTGCCCCCAGAATGAACTTCTCTGTCCTCTGGTGTGAGCATATGGCCCAGCTGCTGTGTGCTGGGGCAAAAAGAGGCCAACTCACCCCACAGCTGCCTGGAGTGGAGCATCTGTGGCTGTTTTGGGAGCTGGTCTGACAGATGGAAAAGGGCTAAAGGCCCCCAGGCCCATAGGTTGCTCAGTCCTTTTGAGCCTCTCTGCAGCTGAAGGGCCGTTGGGCAGGAGCATGAAAACATCTGGGAGAGGAGGTTGTTCCAGGGAAAGCATCCATGCCAGGTGTCAAGCTTCCTGCAGATGAAATAACCAGTCCTGGGCTGGAGTTTCTGACATCTGCTTGTGTGAGAGCTTGGGGTCGGGGGCCCTGAGAGATGGTGCTGAGAATAGGCTTGATTGTTTGGAGTAAACCCCTCACATCAGAGATTTAGGGGCCAGAGAGACATAATAACAATGAGAGTGGCCACTGATGGAGTACTATGTGCCAAGCACCATGTCAAGCTCAGTGCTTGTGTGTAAACTGCTTTTAACCTTAAGAGGCAGGAACTCCTATTGTTTCTATTTTATAAAAGAGATAGAAGTTCAGAGAGGCAAAGTAACTTGTCCAGAGGAACACAGCTCAAAAAGGGTAGAGTTGGGGTTTGAGTCTGTGTTTCTGACTGTGTGAGCTCAACTCCACTCATGGTGCTCTGATTAAAAGAGCCCAGACTCCCAGTGAGAGATGGTGAAACAGACTTCTTCAGATATAGGTTCTGGGAGGATGTTGGCTAAGACATAGTCTTTGTGTTTCTGGGTAGTTGGGCCCGGTAGACTTAACTCTGCTCTCCAATATAGACCCAAGCCAAGGATTTGGGTACATATTTTTTCTTCAAGATATGACTCCAGGAAGCACAGTAGGGAGTGGGGATATGAGACCAGGAAGGGAAGGCAGGCAACTAAGGGTACACTAATGAGCCTGGTCGGACAACCAGGCTCAGACTTTCTGAGGACCTCTGTAGAGCTCACCTTATAATTGTTCCACAGACAGGAAGGAAGCTGGGTATTTGTTCATCTGTTACAGTGCTTCATTGGTTGAAGGTTGTTTCCAGGGGCAAGATCTCCCTAGCTGTTTCCATCTGATCCTCTTTATCCAACATGAGCTGAACCTGCTCCAGTTACAAAGGGAAGCTCTCAGGCACAGAGATGGAGATGCTTGGGGTAGGATCTCCATTGGTAAGTATGGAATCTGTCTACGGAAGCTGCAGGTGACTTTGAGGTTGCACCATAGTGATGGGGCAAGGCACCAACAGTGTCTGCTACACTAGTGCTACCTGTGAATGCCTCTACAAATTTGTCCATCCATCAGGCATTTCTGGGTGCTCCCAGGAGGTATCTTATATGTGTTCTCAATCTTGATCAGTTATGGCTTCCTCGTCTGGGTAGTGCTGGGCACTATCATTTTCCCCAGCCCTGCAGAGACAACAGGTGCTGTGTCATTCTCATTCTCTGAGTATTAGTGGGTTCTTTAGACTCTCATTCCTAGGGAATATCTGCTTCTTGCTGGGCATTTTCCACTACATCTGCTACCTTCAGCAGTTTTTTCTTTTAAACCATAGCCCTCTCTCTCCCTCATGTAGAAAAGAGGCCTCTTGGGAGCCTGCCGTGGGAAATCTGAGAGACAACCAGTGCCATGTTGTATTTGAAATACCCCAGACCTCTGACTGGAAGTCAGCAGCAGATCTTTTCCCTTTCCTTCAGTTCTAGCACAGTCAGGTGCATTGCCAAGGGTACAGATGGCTCAGGAAGCTCTAAGCCTAGTGAATTTGTTAGGACAATCCCCAGTACATTTGCTTTGTATTTTTCTTCAAAATGAGGGAGTTGGCAACAAAGTGTGTGGAAAAGTCATTCAGTTAGTTCATGCCTCATTATGATCACTTAGGGGTTTACAGAATAATTCCTTCATTTATGTGATGAATATTGGTTGAACACCTGCCACATGCCAGATACCATCCTACTTGTTGCATTGCATGTCAGGTAGGGCAGGCAAAGGGTGAGAAAATGGGCTCTGATCAGACAGGAAGGCAGGGAATCTGCCAGAAGAAAAGATAAAATTTGTGGTACATCTAGGGAAACATAGTCTAAAGATGAAGTTCAAGGTGTGACTATAAAATCATTTCAAAGATCTGAGGAAGATTGAAAGTGGTGCCTCAGAGAGCCATTTAGTAAATAAAAAGGGCTAATAAGAAACTTAAGGGTATTCTCTCTTAGCAATCTCAGCAGTAGCCCAAGATAGACAAAGGCTTGGAGATTTGTAAGCTTGTCCTTTGTCTAATGACATGAACCCTAGTTTCATAGGAGAACCACGAAGATTTTAAGGGAAATGTATTGGCTGAAACACTGCCTGCTAGGACTGAAAGGAACAGAAGTAGTACAAGATGAAAATGGGCCTTTGGATCCCTGTCTATCCCTGAAAATCTCTGTTTGCAGAGGGGAAGAGAAGGGAAGCACAGTCTTGGCCTCTGGCCTCACTTGGGAGACTGTTTCTGTTCCCCAGCTATGCATGAAGAATGTTCAACTTCCCATTCTCCCATAGAACTTGAGCTCTTCACTCTTAGCACCTAATTACAGCTGCAGTGCCTGGTGAACCTTGAGCTTCAGCCTGTCTCAAAATTGTACAATTTTTTTCCATCACTAGTAAAGAGATTTGAATATTATTTCTGAACATGATCATGGCTATTTTAATAATTTAATGCACTTTATGTGCCAATTCTATGAGTTTGGGAAAGAGGACAGATCATTCTGTGACCCGGAAAGCCGTCCACTGGTATTTAATTTTCATCATATCATTTAATCCTCACTATAACCCTGTAAGAGTACTCTTATTATCCTCCTCTTTTAAATGAGAAAACTGAGACTCAGATTAAGTGTCCTATTCAAAGTCATTCATATAGTAAGTACTAGTTGATTCAGGATTCAAACCCAGGAAATATGACTTCAGAGCTCATGCCTTTAACCACTACTGTATATGACAGAACTTCTCAGAGCCTTTAATATTCCAGTGGGTATTATATTAATGTCCAAAAGTGATTATGCAGAATTTCCCAAATTTTTCTTACCCTATCCCTTTTGAATTTCTAATACTTTGTGAAATATTGCAGGGATTGAGCAGATGAAACTTGAGGAGAAGTCATTGAACTGGATGATTCAATAATAAGCTTTTGCTAAGTGAGGCCACGGTAACAAATTCTTCAAATATGAGTGCTTTATCAAACAACAAAATTTTATTTCTCTTTCCTATCACGTATTAGCAGCTATAGTTTGGCTGCACTTTGCTCAAATATGTCTTTCATTTTGGAACCCAAGCAGAAGGAATTATCCTAATCTAGAACATACCATCTCCATGACAGAAAGAAAGAGCAAGAGTTCGGGTAGAAACTTGCAACACATCTTAACTTCATGGATATGGTATATATTACATATGCTCACCTGCCATTGGTCAAAGCATGTCACATGGCCAAAAACAAAGTCAATGGGATGAAAATGCATACTTCCTTGACTGACAATAGAAGGGTAAATAATTCCAACAACAATACAATCTGCCATAGAAAACAGAACCACTGAGAACCCTCAAATAGGCATTTTCAGTAGCAGAGAGGAGGGAAGTTGGAAGCTGTACTATAAAGATTTTAGGAAAAGCACAGGAGGTATGGTAATATGAGACAAGAGAAAGCACGTGGGTGAGGATTTTTATGATTTCATGTGGCTATGTGGGTGAGTAACAGAGTCTGTCCAGCATGTCTAGCCTAGGACATAAGGATGGAGAAATGTGAGGGTACCTGGATATCCTCTCTGGTGTCAACACCTGCTGGCCACCCATGTTAGAGATGTGTTGCTGGCTTGCTCATGCTTACATGCCTCACACATTCTGAGAGCTCTTTCAATATAGTTTTTTAAACTATATATCTTTATTTCCTTTCCTTCCCCCTTTCAATTGCTCCCTAATCAGCAGTGGATGATGTCCACCCTATAACCTGAATGTGATGTCATCTTTGGTATTGTTTAAGAAATAGCACTTAACAGTTGTTAACTAGGGGAATCCATTTTTAGAACGCTGTCTGCTTATCTTCTCCTCCTTTACAAAGGTGATTAAGATTTATTTTTACTTGGATGAAAACAGCCTTCATTGATTTCTGCCCCATAGAGAGATGACAGGACACTTGCATTAGTCAGAGAGGAGGTTAACCCTTTACTTACTGCCTCTGAGGCAGGCTACACAGTGCCTCCCAGGGCATGTACAATGGGAAAACAGAGTCAAAATTGTCTTGTTTTGTACAGAAGCAGCAAACCGTGAAATCAGAGAATGTGACTTATCTGTGCTCAGTATGGAGGCAATTCTGAGAATTCCAACTTGTGGGAAGCTTTCTTCCTGGATGACTAGCAGGGGAGTGTGCGACTGACTCCAAACCAGTTCTAACCGTGAGCCTTTCATTCTTTTAGAATGAGATCTGCACTTCTTTCCTTTCCCTCACACACACCCTGGTACCTCTGCATTCTGTATCACAAGAGGCACTTCCACATTTTTAGCTGTTACAGCAACACCCTACTTCTAGGTACCAAGATCTGTATTGCTTATCTCATACTTGGTTGCTGAAACCAACACAAATTTATTATCTTATACTTCTGGAAGTCAGAAGCCTGAGATGGGTCTTAGGGGGCTAAAATCAAGGTATTGGTGGGGCTGCATTCCTTCTGGAAGCTCTGGAGGAGAATCCACTTCCTTGGCTTTTTCACCTTCTAGAAGCTGCCCACATTCTTTGACTTGTGGCACCTTCCGTTTTCAAGTCCAGCAACAATGGCTAGTCAGTGTTTCTCATGATGCCATCTCTCTAGTTCTGATTCTTTTACCACCCTCTCCCCGCTTAGGGACCCTTGTGATTACATTGGGTCCATCTGTATAATCTAGGATAATCTTTTTACCTTAAAGTCAGTCGATTAGCATCTTTAATTACACCTGCAACCTTAACTTCTCCCTTGCCATGTAACCTAACCTCACAGGTTCTGAGGATTAGGACGTGAACATCTTTGGGAGGCTATTATTCTACCTACTGCAAATCTAAATCTTTTGCCCCTGTCAACTGTGCAAATGGAGATGGTTTTTAACCTGTTCAGAGATCTCTAGGGGGATAGGGACATAAGAGAAATATACGGTGTATCACACAAACAATTTCAAATTAATGTTATGATACTCCTTTTCTAAAGAGTTCTTTGGGCCCTGCAACAATGTGAATTTTCTCAGCTACGCTTTCTCTGTACCTCCAAGCCACCTGTTAGATTGATGGTTAATATTTTCATATTCTGACTCATTTCTTCTCAATTTTTTTTAAAAGTTCACAATCTTTCTGCTCTATTATGCAGAGCAATTTGTTTTCTTGAGTATCTTAGCTCACTGATCATGTCTTTACATTTTTGATAGTTTGGCATTAATCTTGAGTTTTAAAATATTGCATTAAGTATTACTTATCTTGGTTATTGAGTTTTTTGGTGCCCTTTAAAATTTTGCACCTGAGGTGAGTGCTTCACTGTAGTCTGGGCCCTTTACTCTCTATACCTGCCTCACATTGTCCCCATCACACTTGTCAGAGGCAGCCCCTGGTAAGAAGTTCTTCTGTATTATTCAAATAATATTCCATGCATTTAGATATATCTGTAAGTCTGAATGTATGTCTGTGTTAGATATCAGTTTCACACAAACATATACTTACTATTTCCTGTTCTGCAACTGGCTTTTTGCCTCACTCAATGTGTTAAAAATCTTCACAAAAGATTGATATATTATAGCTCAACATTATGCTTTTTTTTTTTTTTTTTTTTTTGGTGGAGTTTTTGCTTTGTTACTCAGGTTGGAGTGCAAGGGCGTGATCTTGGCTCACTGCAACCTCTTCCTCTGCCTCCTGGGTTGAAGCGATTCTCCTACCTCAGTCTCCGGAGTAGCTGGGATTACAGGTGCCCACCACCACGCCTGGCAAATTTTTGTATTTTTTTAGTAGAGACAAGGGTTCACCATGTTGGCTAGGCTAGTCTCGAACTCCTGACCTCAGGTGATCCATCCGCCTCAGCCTCCCAAAGTCCTAGGATTATAAGCGTGAGCCACCGTGCTTGGTCTGACATCATGCTTTTTAACACAGCTCAGAATTTTCACTTTTGTATGTTTTCCTAGTAATTTGTAATGAAGTTGTATTTCTTCTATACAAGAAAACAAAAGAATATTTAAAATAGTAGTGAAAAGAATAGTTACATTTATTGAGAGATTATTTAAAGTGTCAGTACTATTTAAGTTGTTGTGCATTATCTTATTTAATCCTGTTGGTAACGCTGTGGGATAGGAGTCATTATTGTACCTTACAGATGAGGAAGCTGAGGCTTAGATGAATTAAGTAACTTGGCTCAATATATTACATCCATAGGTGGTAGAGCCAGGATTTGAATGCAGATTTATCTTCCTTCAAAGGCTGTGCTTTTAACCACACTCTTTAATATATTGAAGTATTTACCAAGGCCTATTCTTTAAAAGACCTAGTAGAAGCCCTCTGAGTTACATTTAGTGATGAGAATAACGAGGGCCTCATGTGAACTGTTAAACAAGAATAAACTTAACAGAGGACAGAGTTATAAGAAATGCCATGTGAGGCTGACTGATTAAGTATCCCAGGAGTGGATCGGATACATTTGCTTATTCTTCCAGAGTTCAAAGGGAGCTGTGTGAATTGAACAGTTAGTGCCAGAGACTACAAGGTGCATTTAAGATGCTCCCAGGGCAAGCTTCCTTCGTTCCATCTTAGAACAGAAAAAGTTAGCTCAGTCTTTCTTATTCGGTGCTCTTCTCCTTACGTGCGATATTTATGTTCCTCATTCTTTTTACTGGCCCAGTGCTAGATTCTGATACTGGTTTCTGCCTATAACAGTCATAATACTTTGGTTTGCATATAATAGAAAAGTCAGTTTACATTAGCTTAAATATCGAAGGAAGTTTCTTGGCTTATATAACTGATTAGTTCAGGGTAGCATGCTTCAGGCATGGTTTGATCAGAGTTCTGGCTATGTTTCCTTGTGAGTTATCTGTGCTGGTATTGTAATGTGTCAACAGGCTAGGCTGGACTGACAGTTTTGGAATTTCCTTTTCTGCATATTTCTTATTAGAGTAAACCACAAAAGGTATTTTCAGGTAAGATAAAAGGGTAGAAATGAGGCAGCAGTCGTTTTTGTTTTTGACACTCAGAAGCTCAGAAGGTTAGAGCAGGCACATGGAGTGGGGAAAGTATGCTGGTTAACCTATTTCATAATCACATGCTCTGTCGCTGTTCCTGAAGCTATGCCAAGGTAGCTGGGTTTGGAAGTGTTTCCAGCCTTGGTTTCATGTTCCAGAATTGTGAAACTTCAAGACAAATGTTAACTTGGGGCCGTGAACCCAGGCTTTCTCTTCTTTCTGGTAAATCTTCTTTTAAAATCTTGTCCTTAAATTGTTTTTCGGTTAGGAAGACCATCTCAGTCAACTCAAAGTTGTTCTAATGTCGAATCTACTTCCTAGGTTCAGTTCAGGATTTCAATCCCCTTTCTTCAAGGTTTTCTACTCCTTGATAGATTGATTCATTTCTCCCTTACAAAGATGTTTCTGCATTCCTTGGAGCTTTGGGAAAGTACATTTTGTCAGGTGAGGAGAATCCTCTTTCTCCAGGGTAAAGTGTCTCCTTGGACTTAACTTGCATAACTACAAGGGACACCCAAGTAACTCCCAAGAAGTGAGAAAGCAGAGAGCTACAGAGTGCTTTGCTGGTCTCCTTTGACAGAGAAGAGTCCTCAGCTGCTTTCCTGAAAGAATTTAATTTAATTTCCACCTTACCAAGCAACTCCTTGTATCTGAATTGACTGTATGTATCTTTATGGGATGATCTCTCATTGCACCCCCAGTGATGCCCAAGAGGTTGTCCCTGGGATCTTGGACACAGCCTAGAGTCCATTTCACAAACATGTGAATAAGTAGAGTGACATTCATTCAATAAGTATAAGTTATGTTAGCGAAGCCATAGGGAAGAGGTGAGCTTGGAAGAATGGGCAGGATTTTGGAAAAGGAGTAATAAGGACCTCGAAAAGGAGGAATGACATACATAGAGGCAGAAAGGTGAGAGCAGAGAAAGTTCTAGTTCTTGGGGAGGTGATGAATCTGGAAGGAGAGGCCTCAGCTTTGGCCCCACCACTGTTTGTGGGGCCTTAGTAGAGGATACTCTTGTGTGCTGTCCAGTGACAAATAAAAAACAAACCTGGATTTTTTTTTTTTTTTCCTGAGACAGAGTCTTGCTCTGTTGCCCAGGCTGGAGCGCAGTGGCACGATCTTGGCTCACTGCAACATCTACCTCTCTGGTTCAAGCAATTCCCCTGCCTCAGCCTCCCGAGTAGCTGGGATGACAGGTGCATGGCACCATGTCCAGCCAATTTTTTTTTTTTTGTATTTTTAGTAGAGACAGTGTTTCACCATGTTGGCCAGACTGGTCTTGAACTCCTGACCTCAGGCAATCCACCCGCCTTGGCCTTTCAAAATGCTGGGATTATAGGCATGAGCCACTGCACCTGGACCAAGCTGCACCTCCATCCCACCTTCTTGGGGCTCCATGGGCACAGTGCACCAGCTCTGGACTGGATGGTAATGTCTTCCAGCTCTGGCTCCATGATATCCTTGGCATCAAGTGACAGCAATTGTTGCTGCAGACTTCAGGTCAGGAGTGGCCCTGAATGCTCCTGAGCCCAACATGCTCCTGATGGTGCTGCCAGTGTCCTCACTGGGGCATTTTATCCTGCATATCCTCCTCAAAGGCAATGCTTCTGGCCAATCCAATAGCCCCACAGTCTTCTCTGAGATCTTGAGTTTGCAATGAGGTTCCCACAGACTGGAACCTCACAGAATTCCTGGTTATTGCTTTGAATTTGCACCTGTGGATGTAATTCCTAGTGATCCAAAGGCAGTCAGCTTTGGAGTGGAACTTCATGAGTTGGCTTCCTAGGAGAGAATTGGCATGGGCAGTCAGAGGAAGTGTGTGAGGGGCTCCGTTCAGCAGGGTGAGCATATGCCTTGCTCAGTCAAGGCACTGACAGTGGCAGAAACCAAAGGAAAGGAGCAGAAGCAGAGTGGCCTTGGGGATTACAATGATCCGTGCAGTTAGATATGTTCATTGTTGATGTTGGACGTGCTCCTCCCATTGATGATAGTGGCAACAACAGTACTGATCCCTTTAACATTACTGAGGTCTATTATGTGCCAGGTATTGTGCTAAAATCACCTAATCTTCATGAAAGTCTTGTGATGTAGGCTCTATTGTACAGATGAAGAAACTGAGGCATAACAGTTTGTGCAAGACCACACAGTTAATGTGCTGAGCATCATCACTGTCAACTCCCTCCCTCTCACCTCCACCCCCAGTCCACTGTGCTGGAGTCAGGCTTTGAACTCAGGCAGTCTGACTCCAGACCACGTCCTCCTCCCAGTATCCATGCTGCGGTGCCTCCTGTGGCACACTCAGAAGATGGCCTGCATGTGCATGTGCTCGTGTCTGTGTGTGTGCATGTGCGCATGTTTATGCAGGACTGGGGATGCAGGGGAGTTAGAGCCCAGTTAGGAAGGAGAGAGGAAATATGATCTCTTTGCTGCATGTGGGCACCATAACTCCAGCCAGACAAAATGCTGGTCTGTTCTAGCTCATTTTTATGTTTTTATTTAGAAGCTTCAATACCAGACCTGATGGCAGAAAATGTGCAGTAAAATGCAGGGAGGCCGCTGGGTAATGGCCCCTGTAAAGTGTTAATTGCCTATTGAGACTGCAGACTTTGTCGATGCTCCAGGATCTGAGCTATTGACAGGTTCTAATTTATTTCGGGCCCACAAAGTGGGCTCCTCCTCTAAACAGGCTTCCAATCAGTCACGCTTCCCTGGGCCCACCAAGAAGCTCCAGTCAATAAGTGTGTTTGCTGCCTTAACCCTTTGAAGCTGGCTGTGTGGTCTGATTCTAGCTTGCCACAAGGAAACTTCCATGTGCAATGGTCTTGGATGAAAATCCCTGAGAATCAAGTGCTGACTCCATGCTGGGTTCCCAGCTGGGTGTTTTACATGCATCATCTCTGATCCTTGCCACTTAGAGAAGCAGGTAGTATCTCTCTGCAAGGACAGCCTAACCTCAGAGAGGTTGAATTAATTGCTTAAGTGACCACTATGATTATACTGCAGACTGTTACGGGCTAAACTGTGTTCTCTCAAATTCATGCTTCGAAGCTCTAGTTCTCAGTACTTTGGAATGTGACTGTATTTGAATACGGCCATTAAAGGGGTGATTCAGCTACAATGAGGACTTAGGGTGGGCCCTAATCTAATCTTACTGGTGTTCTTTTAAGAAGAGGAAACTTGGACACAGATAAATACCGAGGGGTGACCCACTGGAAGACACAGGGAGAAGGCAGCCATCTACAGACTAAGGGGAGAGGCCTCAGAATAAACCAATCCTGCTGACACTTTAATCTCAAACTGCAAGCCTCCAGAATTACAAGGAAATAAATTCCTGTTGCTTAAGCCACCCAGTCTGAGGTACTTTGTTTTGGTAGCCCGAGCAGGTGACTACACATACCCAGGACTTCTGTGGCCTTGAGTTTATGCACATGACCACTGAAAGTATGAAAACTCTCTTCTCTGGCTTGTGGCTCCAGTTAGAATAAGAAGCAGAAAGTGGGCAATATTACCTCTTTGCAGTAAGTTTGTTCTTAGGTTGGGTCCTCGAAGGGCCTATGCCTATCCATTAGAAAGAAAAAGGAAGCCGGATTTGGGATTCTAAGCAAAAGGAAGTCATTGACTGTTTCTAAGCAGAGGCAGTAACACAATCAGAATTTATTTCTTTTTTCTTTTTCTTTTTTTTTTTGGAAAACATAGTCTACTCTGGCTACTGTGTGTAGAGAATGGATGGTAGAACACAAAAGTGAAGCAAGGAGACCCCTGAGGAGGCTGTTGCACTGCAGGCAAGAGATGAAAGTGACTTGATGGAGAGTGGTGGCAACAGAGAAGGAAAGAGGTGAATAGATTTGAAATAGATTTTTGAGATGGAATTGACAGAACTTGCTGATGGATTGGGGGTGGAGGTGAGAGGGCGGGAGTTGACAGTGATGATGCTCTTGTTTCTGGCTTGAGCAACCTAGTCTTTACAGGAGCTATTTATGAGGAGGGAAGACATGAAGAGGAATCGATTGGGCAGCAGGTGTTCACTTTCTTTAAATGGGCTGTCCACTGGAATGTAAGCTCTGAGAGGGCAAATTTAGTGATTGAAGGTTGTATGAATCTATTCATTCCTCTCCCCACATTTTATGCACACATATGGTTTTTATATGAACCAGAAATAATGTAGTTTCTTTTTTCTACGTCAGAAGCAGACTATATTTTATGTCAAGGGTGACATCCAATTTTGCTAGTCTCACTCTGTTGCCCAACCTGGAGTGCAGTGGTATGATCTAGCTCACTGCCTACCGCCTCAAACTCCTGGGCTCAAGAGCACCTCCCACCTTAGCCCCCCGAATAGTTGGAACTACAAGTGTACACCACCATACCTGGTTAATTAAAAAAAATTTGTAGAGATGGGTGTTACTATGTTGCCCAGGCTGGTCTTGAACTCCGTGACTCAGGTGATTCTCCCTTCTTGGCCTCCCAAAGCTCTTGGATTACAAGTGTGTGCCACTGGGCCCAGCCGTCGCTTAGCATAATGTTTCAAAGGTTCATCAGCGTTTATCATCCACTGATACACGTTGTAGCATGCATTGGTACTTCATTCCTTTTTATGGTTGAATAATATTTCATTGTATGAACAGACCATATTTTGTTTACCCATTTACCAGTTTTTGAACATTTATGTTGTTTTTACCTTTTGGCTACTGTAAATAGAGCTGTTATGAACATTTGTGTAGAAATTTTTGTTTGGACACCTGTTTTCAATTCTTTAGGGTATATAACTGGCAGTGCAATTGTTGGATCATATGGTAATTCTATATTGAACTTAGTGAGGAACCAATATAAGGCGTATTGATGATAACTGATATCTTCCATTTTGGAAAGAGGAAATGGAGGCCCAGAATGGTCTCAACTACCATCTAAACATCCGCAACTCTCAGCTCTTTAACTTCAGTCCAAATCTTCTCCATGGTCTTTAGCCCATGTATTTAATTCCTGGTGGACATTTCTACCTGGATATCTCATAGTCACCTCAAACTCAGAGTGTCTGAAACCAAACACACCAACTTCTTCCCTTTATTCCCATAACAGCTTCGTTTCCTGTTTTCATCTCAGTGAATGACACCACCGTCCAATCAGCCAGTAGTGGGACATCATCGTTAGCCTCTCAAGGGATGGTACTATTTACTGCGTGACCGTGGGGAAGCCATCCATCTCTATACTTCAGTTTCCTTGTCCAGAAAGTGGAAGATAATCTTAATGGGGGTGAGTATGAGGATCAAGTGAGATGACTCTCTCTCATCTCTGTCTTCATCTTAGCAAAGTGTCTGGCACACACTGTGAGCTCAACATTATTAACAAGGAACTGTTTTGGGTAAGATGTGTTAGCGTCCTGTGGAGCTGGTGTTTCACAGAATACAGTTGAGAGAAAAGTGAAATGTAGCAATCATTTTCAAATGTGTTCTTGCAACTGGCAGCATCAGCAATACCTCAGTTCTATGGAATCAGAGTATCGAGGGATAGAGCCCAGGAACTGGCACAATTAAAAAATGCTCCAGGTGATTTTGACACTCAGCCAAGTTTGGAAACCATTGAATTCAGCTAATTGCATTCTACTATTAGTAAATGCCTTAGAAACATTAGTAATTTCAATCAAGTATGAATTTCACCATTTTCCTCCCCAGATCTAATAAGAACATCAATCCTTGAACTTTCAAATAGGTCTCCGTTTCTTCTCACTATTCTGTTGAACTTGGGCAGCCTTTCCTATGTGGTCCCCATCAGAGCTGTCTTTTATAAAGTTGCATTTTGCTCTCAGGACTGACAGCATCAGGACATTAAATTAAGAATCACTTAGACATACTATTGGTGATAACTGCCCTTTGGAAACTGTAGCTAGTCCTAACCAGGCATAGGTCTTCTTGTGGAGGGCATAGATTCAGAAAGCATTAGAGACAGAGGAAGATGTTAACTAGTATTCTGTATACAAGTAAGCCTGTAGGACACAGAGTTAAGCAAAATGATCCAGCTTCCTTTTCTGCAGGACTTCTCAGAGCCTTGAATATGGTAATGGACACTGGCTATCCTAAAGTGCAAATGAGCTAGAACTGTGAGTGGCCCAGGCTGGACAAGGAGGGAGGCCTTCCAAGGTGCACAGTTTCTAGGTGGTTAGTTTTGGACATCCTGATACATTTTGTCAGGGGCAGGAGCAAATCTTTGGGGCAGGCCTCCTAAAGATCAGAGCTGAGGAAGGGTCAGCGTGGAGAAGTGCGTGTGAAGGGGGGAAGGTTGTTGGACATTGAGATCTATCCATTGATCTATTTTGATCAATGTCTGTCAATATCCTTATGTCCTGACTACCTGGTTCACCCTCTGGCTCTGAAAAGAGTCACTTTGGTTTCTGATGTTCTGGAGGCCCACCAGACCCTCTAATGACCTGAGCATCGGGTCTGTCCTCCTGGCACCCATCACCAGTGTCACATGTATGTCCCAGCCACACCATCCATCATGTCAAATTGTATGTACAACTGTCTTCTCCATTATGAGCTACATGAAGGCAGGTCTTGTGTCTTATTCTTCTATCACCTCCTAGCATAGCACCAGGCACACTAGTTCTGTTGATTAGTGTTTGTCAGTTCCATAAGGCCACTCTGATGCTCTGTTTTGTAGGAAAGGAAGAGAGATGAAACAGGAAAGCAGGTAAGGCAACTTATAAACTCTCAGGGCTTGAAAGGAATCAGGAGAGGGCTCCAAGTCCCTGGGGCTGCACAGCCCATTTCTCTGCAGATTGCCACCACTAGAGAGCACAGTGCACCTAGGAACAGGGTCTGCCGAGTTTCTGGCTCCAGCCCAGCCCAGCCCAGCTCTGCTCAGCCCCCCACCCCTCCTGGCAACACCACAATGGGAAGCGGGATTTGGATGAGGCTCAGCCCTACCTCAGACACTTTGCAATCTTAGGCCTAATTAAAACACCACAGACGGTTTGAACCCCGCATTAAAATTTGATGAGGAATTGATCAGCTAAGCAAACAGGAAATTTAGCTGTGAGTGAAGGTAATGTTTGCTCAAATGTGTAATGAGGCCCATTGGGAATATTTGTGGGGACCTCCGTCATGTCTGGAGTGGCTCCTGCTCTTCAATTTCATTTTCCCCATTTGCCTTTCCCCTCAAAACATCCCAGGATGCTTCCAGGGGGGACAGGCAACACGGGAAAAGTTTTGATTTCATAAGAATTTCCTTTGAAAACCCAGGGAAATCTAAAATCTTCAACTGTGTACTGGAAAAATAGCACAGGAAAGAGCCAGACTTGGGTGGGAGTCCTGCCTCTGCCATTTGGCAGTTGGCGTCCTTAGGTTGCAATATCTAATTTTATGATTAGTCACTGAGTACCTACTATGTGGCAGCCAGGGGTTAGACCCTGGGGATAGACTGCTGTATAGAACTGTCTTGGTTCCTGCCTCCGTGGGTAAACAGCTGAGTAAGAGAGGCTATGAGTCTCAATTTCCTTATCTGTAAAGTGGAAATATTTGTATGTTATATAAGGTTGGATGAATTAAATGAGAACATGTACGTAAAATGCAGAGGACAGGACTGGGATACATGTGTCAAATGAAGGTTCCTCCATGTCCTTCTTCCCCATAACCTGCATCTGAAGTCTACACAAGACTTTTCAGCTTTCCTTCTACTTAATGTCTCTGAAAGTGATCTAATATGATATTCACTCTCTTATATGTTCACCACTGGTTGGGTGTAACTGAGGCCAAAGACACAGCAAGTTGCAAGACTAACCTATTTACCAGATTGAAATTGGATCAGAAGTTCTCTCAGAAAGATCAAATAACAAGCATTCTTGGGTCATCTGGGATGAGAGGAGTCTGATTTGAGAACGTTGCTCTGAGGACTAGGGAGAAACACCAGAAGCTTAACGCTTCCTTTAACACACCCATGATACCTTAGGTGGGAGAGAAAAGGAATAATTTGGAGAGATTTTCCTTTCTTTCAGGCATCCACGAAGACACTTTACCCTAATAATAATGATGTGTATGATGTGTGCTCATCTTTCCCTTCCTCTTCATCTTTCCGACTCCCAACCCAATACCCACCCATTCCCGTTCCTATCCTTATCCCCAATCCCATCCCCACACCCATCCTAATGCCCACTGTTACCCATTCTTTTTCTTATCCTTATCCCCACTCATTCCCACACTCATCCTAATGCCCACTGTCACCTATTCCCATTCCTTTTCTTATCCCCACTCCCATTCCCACTCCCATCCTAATGCCCAGTGCCATCCATTCCTGTTCCTATTCTTATCTCCCATTCCCATGGCCATCCCAATGGCTACTGTCACTCATTTTTGTTCCTATTCTTATCCCGACGCCCATCCTAATGCTACTCATCCATGACCATTTCTTTACTCACCTCTACTCCTCCCCATCAATTTTCTTCACTATTACCAACATCATTAATATTATCACCAGAATCTTTATCACAAAATATCCCCATTACTGGTTTGGTAGGTGCAACCAGATTTGATTGCCCCTTTCTTCTATTCATAGGATCTTATATAAGTTGATCATGTTTGTTAAATTTCTAGGATAACCCCCTTCCTTAATTCTAAGATGCATGCTTCCCTGTCTCACATGTTTTAATGTCTTTGAATTCAGAAAGTACCTCACAAAAAAATGCCGCAAGACAATTTCTAGCCACAGGTAGAAGAGTGAGTTGTG
Source organism: Piliocolobus tephrosceles (assembly GCF_002776525.5). NCBI lineage: Eukaryota > Metazoa > Chordata > Mammalia > Primates > Cercopithecidae > Piliocolobus > Piliocolobus tephrosceles. Next base: position 12,080,298 of record NC_045453.1, read on the forward strand.
ACAGTGTTGTTGTTGCTTTAACATTGCAATAGACTGCTGAATTTTCAAAGATGGGAGAGCTTGGGTGACCAATTTTTATGTCCTGGAGAACCACCACTCAGATATTTACAAAAGATCTAAGGAAAGCAATGGTTGATTTCCAAGTGTCTGAGTTTCATTATTAGGGAATTTCAAAACAAGGGAAAAAACAAAAGCTTGAGTTTAATCAAATAGGAAATGAGGACAAAACCTTGGTTTTCTTCAATGTGTTTCAGATGATAATGTTACCCCTAAAGTTCTTAAAATATAGAGCTTAGAATTAGAAAAAACAACATGTCACCCTGACATTAAGAGTAACTGCTCTTTGACCACTGAGTAATTGAGTAATTTTCAATGACTTTGCTACTATAGATTGAATATTTTTCATTTATAAAAGTCAATGAAAGTCAGAAAAGTATAGATTTATATACATTTATTTTGTATCTTGTCATCTAATGAGATATAATAAATTCTCATTAGTTTCTCAAATTTTTGTATTATGTTTTCTAAAAGTAATAATATTTGCAAATGATACCTATTTTGATTCTTTATTTTCAGTAGTTAACCACTTATTTCTGGCCCCTATTTTATACTATAGGCCACAGCTTCCATCAGAATCAGTGTATTCAGATTTCTTAATATTTACTTAATTAATTTTGGTCATTATAACATTGTGATTTTTCTAGGAAATTACAGTTTTTTAAATCAAGACCATTGGTATACAGCTGTGCAGTATTTTCGGTATTAATTAAAAATTCCCTCATATTTACTTTCATATCCCTTTATCCATTCTTAAATTTATGTAACCCAAATGTTACAGTCTCATGAGGTCAGGCTCATTAAGAAAAAATGCTGCATTTTGAAGGTTCTGAGTTTCCATCTGACTGGGTCCATGTGTCAGTTCTCCTTATTTCTTGCTGCTAACATCAAGCAGGTGTAAGTCCTATTAATTTTACAATCCCACTTCTTAAGATTAACCACAACAAACATTTTGGAGTAGAAAACATCAATCCTTTGTCTATACCTACACGATATGTGTAAATATAATTTCATTTTTTACATAGTGGGATCATATTATATATTGTTCTGTAACCTGTTTTTTAATGTATTCCAAAGTATGTTGTTTATTGACTTCAAATATGAGTGAACCATATGCTATTTACTAATTTCTTTATTGTTTCATAGTCAGGTTGATCCATTTGTTTGCCACTATAAGTCATATTATGATGAACACATTTGTAAATAAATATTTGTTCACATTTCTAATTATTTCCTTAGGGTAAAATTGTTAAGTAGGCATGAATAATTTTTCAGCATCCTTGATACAGATTGCCAAATTACTCTTTAGGAATTTGTGCTAATTTATACTTCCACCTGCAATCGAAGAGTATCTAGCTTGCTCAACTGTCACCAACACTGAGTTTTCTTTAATCTTTGCAAATTTAATAGATTACAAATGAAATCACATTGCTGTCTTAATTAGCATTTCTTTGATTATTAGTAGGACGAACCTTTTAAATCTTTGTCATTTATAGTTCTTCTCCTCCTTTTTTTGAGACAGGGTCTGGCTATGTTGTCCAGGCTGGAGTGCAGTGGCTATTCACAGGTGTAATCATAGTGCACTGCAGCCTTGAACTCCTGGGCTCAAGTGATCCTCCCACTTCAGCTTCCCAAGTAGCTGGGATTATAGGCACATGCCACTCCTGGCTATCATTCCTCTTACGTGAACTTTCTCTGTCTGTCTGTGGATCATGTTTCCCTAATGCAGCATTTGTTTTCTTACTGCTCTTAAGAGTGATCTAACCCATAACCTTAAGGATATTAACTCTTCATCATATATGTTGGAATTTTTTTTCTCAGTATGTTTTCGAATTTTTAATTTTTATAGTTAGGTCTATCAGTATTTTTTGAAATTTATTTCTTCACATTTATTCTTAGTGAATTCTGTGATTAGATCAATATTGATTTCAGTTTTCTCCTAGAGGCTGAGCTGAGATGTTTTTGGTAGGTTTGGCACAGATCTCCTTATATAACCTCAATAGCAGAACAGGCCTCCTTTATTGGGAGAGGGAATCCTCTGAATGAGACTGCAGCTTTGGGAAGGAGGAAAATGGAACCGCCATGAAAGATGGTTTGCTGTCCAGCTCATAAAGTCATCTGGCTCAGCCTGGTGATCTTGGGATGGCATGCACCACATTCTCAGCCCCGTCCTTCTGAGCTTCTCTTTCCTTCTTTCATGTAAATCATTAATCTAAGATTTAGTTCAGTGCATATTTGAGATGAGGCTCTAACAACATATATAATATACAACAATATATATCAACAGCAATATGTATTTTTTTTTTTTTTTGAGACGGAGTCTCCCTCTGTTGCCCGGGCTGGAGTGCAGTGGCTAGATCTCAGCTCACTGCCAGCTCCGCCTCTCGGGTTTACACCATTCTCCTGCCTCAGCCTCCCGAGTAGCTGGGACTACAGGCACCCGCCACCTCGCCCGGCTAGTTTTTTGTATTTTTTTTTTTTTTTTTAGTAGAGACGGGGTTTCACCATGTTAGCCAGGATGGTCTCGATCTCCTGACCTCGTGATCCACCCGCCTCGGCCTCCCAAAGTGGTGGGATTACAGGCTTGAGCCACCGCGCCCGGCCCTCCAATATGTATTATTAAATACATATATGCCATCTCCCTGAAGCCCTACAACAGCCTAATGAGATAGATGGTGATATAATGTATAGAATAGGAAACTGAAGTTTGAGGGGGCCAGGCAATTTACTCAAGAACTCTGCCTTTGACATTGACCCAAATACTCTGCCTTGGTTAGTCCCTGGATGCAGTTGCGGTGAAGAGCTGGGAAGCTTCAAATCCCACCTACTTGATTATAGAAAGGTCAGTCTCTTCCATGCTTCTGCTTTCCAAATGGCTTGGGGGATTTCTAGAGAAGCTTCCATGTGTTCATAAATCAGTCCTGTTGTCATTCTCTCCTTTTCCAGATAAACATGGGATGACTAAGCCACACCCTGACTTTACAGCATCTTGTCTTATCTCCCTGAGAGTGCCACCAGCAATGCCACCCCCAAGGGTAGCTATTTCAGGTGTGGACCCTAACACTGGATTTGTGTACCCAGCTCTGATGCTGTCATCCCTCTTGTGGAGTGAGTAAAAGGACTTTCCTGCATTATGTGATGCTGCATGCTGTGGTTGGCTGCACTGGGACTTTGTAATTTGATGGCTCTGTTGGAGCTGTGTGTTCCTAGTGGTTTCAAGGTGCATCTCCTTTAACTATCCAGGCAATAATGGTTCCAAGAGGTGACAAGGACAAAGAACACTTCCTCCTCCTGGTTTATGCTCCATTTGATGAATGTCTCATTGCAAAACTGTCCAGGCTCCAAAAATATTTTCCAGTTCTTATTCTTACATTTTAAAACTTTTTCAGTGGTCTCTCTTCCTTCCTATTTCCTACCTCCCCTCCTCTCTCTCTACTTCCTTATCCCTCCCCACCCTCCCCCGACACATAGCTTCCCACCCCAAACGCTCATATTGCAAATATGCAAATAACAGTTAAGATTCCAGGTTATAAACAACAGAAAGAAACTTTACTGCATTTAGGTGAAAGGAAATCTGTTGGCAGGATGTTTGGGATCTCAGAATTGTCAGGCATCATGGACCAGGCTAGCTAAGAGCTCTGTAGATACATGAATCGGGAAGCCCAACAATCGCTTTATGGGAAGAAGGATCTGGTTGGGGCCCCTGTGCTCTACAGCAGTGAATGGACTCTAGCCATTTCTTTCCACCTCTTCCTTGTTCTCCCTAGATTAGAAGTCCCCATGGAGAGTGTAAGCCTTCTAACCTTCCTCCATCAGCCTGCCCCTACTCCTGACTGTGCTGGGCTAGAAGGAGGAAGATCATTTCTCTTTGGCTTCACATAGTTGAAGTGGTCACCTCTAACAACCCTCCCACAAAAGTTACTCACAATGAAGAGAGGCAGTTTTCTCAGAGGAAACTAAAAGAAGTAATAAACATGGGGTAGCTGCTGCTGCTTCCACTTGCCTTGGAGAAGTCTCTAAACCATTGACCTCTTAAATCTTTGCTGAGAAATGGAACAAAACCATGGTGGGGATCCTTGGTGGAAAATCATCTTTTGCCCAACTGGGCTGGAAGGGGAAGTTTAGGTCAAGTGGAAGGCTGGAATTAGCCTTATCCTTCTACGTGGAGGCAGACTCCCTTCATCCCTTAGGCATTCAAGGCTGTGTTGGCCTCTTTATTTTAATGTCTCTTCCTTCTCAGCATTTGTTCTCCAGCTCGTGATTCCTCCCTGCCGCCTGGCTTTATTCCAGTTCACCCTAGTCTATCATATATTTTTAAAAAAATCCTTGAAACTCAAGGAGGATTAGAGTTCTGTTTTTATTTTATAGGAAGGTAGGGTCTTAGTTCACATCCTTCTGAGAGGAGGACTTGGATGCAAGCTCATTTGTTTATCTGGAGGATGATCCCAGAAAATGGGGAAGTAGGGAAAGAAGGACAGGGGAGGAAGAAAAGTCAAACAAGCCAAACAAGTGGCATGCTGGTGAGTGTAAGATTATAGCTGTGGGCCACTTGGGGTCAATTCTGCTGGGGACCCACTGAGATAGTGTGTGGTATACACTGTAAAGTCTTCCCACTGGAGAGGGGAGGCTGGGACATCTGTCCACTGATTCCTTTACCTCATCATTTGGAGATTGCATCTGGGGACATTTATGCTTGCAGCAGGTCAACACACTCAAGGAGTGATAGATAAAGCCCTTAGGCAGAGAAGAAAGATGTAGGAAGAGGCATTAGAGGTGGGAAGTGCCAGTGTCCTGGAAATGTTTCCATCTGCCACTGCAGGTAACCCAGGTGGGCCAAGGGGATACTAGGCAGGATGTCAAGAGCATCTGCTACAGAGCAGGCTCTTCATCCACTATGCAAATTAGTGGATTCATCTCTGCAAGAGGCTGCCTAAACACTGTTACAAGAAATTGATGGAAGACCTCAATGTCTTATCAGTCTTCCACATCCAGTGGGCTCTGTCTGTTCTACCTTGTCCCTTTTTATTACTTTGTGTCAAAATTATTGTCAGAAATTAAGGTCATAAATAGGTAGCTTGAAAAGTTTACATTTACATCTATTCCTGGGATCACACATACTTCATGTACTACTCACTCACTTCTTCAATTTCTACCAGATTAATACATTGCCATAAAAGCAGCTTCCAAGTGCAGTAGTGATCACAATAATCACTGTAAAATGTAATAGATAATTATATTGGTGAAGAATTATATTTAGCCATATGACAATATAAGAATATTTATTGATTCATGTCTGTCATTGTTATCTTCCCCATAGCCTTTAGGCTATAGTTACCTGTCAGGATTAGTAGTGAGAAGTCTTTGGATAGATTTGGAGGGTTTGTCCGAGCCCTGGCAATGGGTAGGGCACAGATGACTAATGTGAATGGTCTGTAGTTTTGTTCTCTCTACAAATGAGCTATGGGACCTCAATAGGAACTGCACAACATGCTTTGGAAATTATCTGACTTGCACTGGTATTTTTGGATGACAGTTTTCCCACTGTTGATATGCCTTTCTTTTTGCCAGCCTTTGTTGATTAGACCTACGCAACAAGAAAACTCATGCATCCCTGGAATGCTCCAGTAGAGAGCATTCAGCATCGCAGCTTGGCTAATTGGTTGGGCAATAGATGATTTTCCACCAAGAATCCCTGCCATGGTTTTGTTCCAGTTCTCAGCAAAGGTTTAAGAGGTCAGTGGTTTAGAGACTTCGCCAAGGCATTGTTACTTTGACAAGATATACCAGGGTAATTGACTAGTTTGCACTTGGTATTATCATAAATAATTAAAACAAAGCTATCCTTATCAAAACAAATGAACCAAGCAGTATGTCTGTTTTGCTGAACCCCATGTTCACAGGGATTAGAAATATTTAGAAATTAACCAAATCTATCTTTGAGACACTGCCCCTGAATGAGAGACAGAGTATTTATTGATTTACATCCCGGAGAAAATGACATTGTAAACAGCCCTGGTGTAATGAAACATGATAGTGAAGTAGGGTAGCAATACGGGGCTAGAATTCTGACTCTCCACTTACAAATAATGCCCTTAGGTAAGATTTTGCTTGGGTTTCTGTTACCCCATTGATGAGATAGGATAAAAATATGAATCCTTCAGGAGTACCATAAAGGTGAAGTGAAAGAATGTATGAGCAAACACTTTGTAAATTTAATAATGGTATGTAGATGTTACATGCTCGTGTTGTTAAATATGATATATAGCCCACTTCTTTCTACCCCCTTCCTGGTTTCTCTCAGAGGCAGAGATTCTCAACCTCAGCAATACTGACATTTGGAGCTGGATAACTCTTTATTGTAGAGAGCTGTCCTGTGCATTGTAGGATGTTTGGCAGCATCCCTGGTCTTTACTCACTAGATTCCAGTAACAGCTTCCTGGTCATGACCACTGAAAATATCCCTAGATGTTGTCATATGTTCCACGGGGCAAAATAGACCTTGATTGAGGACCACTGCTCTGAGTGTAGAGAAATTGATGAACATTTCCTGGAAATTCTTTGGACTTTGCCTCATTACTAGGGGTGGCATCCCTGTATGTTAAAAATGTTCACAGTCATTCTTTGCAAAAATTAATTCCAGGCTGCCGGAGTGGATATATCTGCTCAGCCTAAGTTCCACTGTGGTAACAAACACTCCTCAAATCTCAATGACTATGTAATCCTCTCCTAAGAAGGGTCAGCACAGGTCCCAGAGCTGAATCCAACCTCAGTGGGATGGAAGACATAGAATTTTTCCCTGCAAAAGACAGTGAATATTTTGAAGAATAATACAATCTACTACCAGGAATTAGTTGGTAGAACACAGGTCCTTTGTATTCTACAGATATTTCAATTTTTCTCCCACATGTTCCTGGACTTTCCTTTTCCAGGTACCAGCCAGTTACCTCTTCCAGGCACTTTAGGCCCCAAGTACCAGCTGATAGGGGCTCAGTCTCCTTGCCTTGGGTCTGTTGGACTTCTCTTCTGACCTGACCAAAGCTCCATGTTGGGGTATTAGGCACATGTGCAGCTGGTCATCAAGGGCCACTTTGATTCTTCTTTGCTTTTGCACACATTTATGGCTCATGTAGAAACTTCTCAGAAAAAACCTAAGGGTTTCAGGCACAGAGGTGGATAAATTGATCTGCAATCTGTGAAGAGTGTTGTAGCATGCTTGGTTGACAAGTCAGGTGGTCAGTTAGTCATTTACTTGGTTTGTTAATATAATGACAGTCACTTGGTTGAGCTGATTTTGTCACTTAACTGATGGGGACTGTCTACTGCTTAACCAACCAGCATAACCTTCCTCCCTGGTGACACAGCTGGAGTGCGTCAGAAATCCTATCACTTCAGTAGTGGGACTATGGAAATGAATCTCACAGTGGGGCTGAAGGTCACCATGAATAACAATGAAGGTTTCTAAACATGGATGCATGAGCTAAACTGGTCTGTTCATGACATGGTGTTGCCCATGGTATTGTCATTGAGGCAAATGCAATCACATTTTACCATTTATAAAACACTTTCATATCTACAATCTTCCCTGAAAGTGCTTCTTCGTCTTTTATCTACCTGGAAAACTCCTATTCACCCTTCAAGAGCCCTCTTAGATGTAACCTTCCCTGACGGCACTCTCTTCTCCATCATTATACAGTTGGTTGATCCATCCTCTGTGCTGTCACAATAGTATCCTCCTTCTGGTCTGTGAAGTTGCCAGGCAAAGGATATTGCTCTCCTGGTCTTTGTATCCCAGGAACTCACCATTGCTCCTGGCATTGGAAATACATGCAGGAACATGGCTAGTTTACTAGTCAGTTTACCCAAATTCTTACCATGACTCCGTATGCCATTAAAAAAAGGGAGATTTAGAAAGATTTACTCACTTGCCTCAAATCTAACAGCTGCCAAGTGGTGCCAAGAACATAAACCCACCTTTCCTCATGACCGCTTCTTTCCTCTGCATCGACATCTGCAGAATGGATAATCAGTTTTGGAGCTGGATAACTCTTTGTTGTAGAGAGCTGTCTGGTGGCTGGTGGAATGTAGCAACCTCGGGACACTTGGCTTCCCTTTTGTTTTTCAGTGAAATTTGAGTCCTCTGGGTACTGATTTTAGACTGGTACAGGAGACAGTGATTGGTTGCAGCTTTAGCTGTTCTAAAGAACTGAGTGATATAACTTTGTGACCCAGGGCTTAGTTTATTATGTCAGAAAGACCTGAGTTTGAATCCCAGCTTCTCCACTTACTAACTGTGTGACTTTAGGAGAGTTACTAAACCTTTCTGTGTCTCAGTGTCTTCATTTCTAAAATTGGAATCACAATAATACCTATCTCATGAGATTATTTTTAAGGATTACATGAAACAACACATTTAAATGGTTTTAGCACTTTGCCAGTTATGTAGTAAACACTGAATAATTCCTATTTTCTAATACCCTTTTTATTTCTACTCTCAAACAGTATATTCTATCTAGATGTTTTGGATCCTTTCTTCATTCTTTTGGTAAACTTTGTTGCATGTCTTCTTTGCCATGCATTGATGCCAAAAAGAATCCTTAAAATGACAGTACCCAATTGCATGATTAATACCATTTCTTGAGTGCCTGGTTCATTTGAGCCCAACATCCATTGATCAAAATCAATAATCAATGACAGGCATTATTTCATTTCATCTTCATCACAACATTATTAGGTAGACCTTATTTCTCCCCATTATATAGAGGAGAATACTGAGACTCACAGAGAGTAATTAGCTGAGGGTTTAAGGGAAGAATGGATTGAAGCTGGGTGTGCTCAGACACCTGGGGAGGGAGCAGAGGAGTCCAGCAGTGTGTTGAGCCTTGGTCCTGTCCTGGTCACATGGTCTGTAAGAAGGAAGAAAACCACCTCCATGGGTGCCAGTAGCTGCTGAAGGAAAAGAACAAAATACTCTCCCCAGCTGACTCTTGAGGGTCACTGGAGATTCTTGAGGGTTAGTGAACCAAAACAGACCTCCAAGGTATCAGGGTCATTCTTAAGGGTCAGTGGACCAAGGTCAAGAGGCCTTGGGAGTTGTTCTGCAGGGTGTGGCATGGTTCCTGCTAACCATTTCTCTTCTGGGAAGAATTCTCAGAGGGCAATTCTGAGGAACAAAGAAGTTCAGAAGCCACCAGAGGGAGCAGAATCCTGTTCTGCCTCTTTGGTCTACCAAAGAACTGATCACTGATTAACAAAGACCAGCATCAGATTCTCTTCACGCTGCCAAAGCACAAGCAAAAAGTTAAAAATTCCCTCCATCATCCACTTGGGACTGTCCAATACATAAATAAGGCAGAGATTCATGTTGAATGTCTGCGATGTGCACCTTCCTGACCCAGTTCCATGAATTCTCTCAATAATGCTAAGAGGTGGGAAATAGCCTTGTCCCCATTGCACAGATTCAACAGTATAGTCATTCATGCATCAAGCATGTTTTCAGTGATTCTATGTGCCAGACGTGCTGGGCGCTGGCATACAAAGGTGAACAAGACAGCTGGGGCTCGGGGCTTAGAGAGGTGAGGTCACTTGCCAAGTCACAGAGCTAAGTAAGCAGCGGAGCTGGGATGCAGAGTCTGAGCACCCACCTGTTGTGCAGCAGTGGTAGTCTGGCTGAGATCCCTGGGCTTTCTCTACCTCAGTTGCCATGTGCAGTCACCAGCAGTAAGTCATATGTGGCATGGTTGCCTTCAGAACACATTTCCTCAGCGGCCATCTGGGCACAGACCCTACCCAGAAAGAAGGAGTTGATGCTCTAGCAAAAGAGACAGGCATGTGCCAAGGCAGATTGTGATAAAATCAAGAGCTGAGAATAGAGCTTTAACTCTCACTGGGGTATATGTCTTTAGAGGCCAAGTGACAAGCCTGAGGCTTCTGGTGAGGTTTGGGCAGGCTGATGACCTGAATTCAGCTTTTATAGTGCTGGTGGAGGTATTTCTGTTTCTTGGTTTTGCAAATACAAAAAGACCACTGGGTGTCTATAATTTCCACTTGTTTCAAGAGAGGTCACTGCACACCTGATTTTTAAAATGCCTTCTGAGCTTCTGCCAGTGCGTGTGATTGCTCAGCTGATACACAGCCCCAGTGCTGGATGAGGGCATAGAGTCCCTGGGTCCTGCTGTGCAGGTCATGGTCAGGATTACAAACAGAAGCCCTTCATTACCAGGCATATCTTAGCTTGTCCTGTATAGTCTTCTTTCTCTGGTGAGTCACTTAAACTAGCACTTTTCATACTTCACTGTGCATAAATCACCTGGGATCCTGTTAAAATGCAGATTCTGATCCAGTTGGTTTGGGACGGAGCCTGCTAACAAGCCCTCAAGCGATACGATGCTGATTGTTCATGGACCACAGTTTGCGCCGCAAGGATGTAGGCCGGTATCTCCAAACTGGCTTCTGTAGAACTTTAGTGTTCAGTAAGATGTTCATTTTGCCATGTTAAATAAGTTTGGGAAATATTAGGTTAAACAAAGTTAGATGAGCTTTTTCACTGCAGGACTTCTCAGAACTTTTAACATGTTATTGGGCACCTGTCTCTCCAAGGCTTGGATTGAGTATGCAGTTTCCCAAATTTTACCAGGAAACCCCCATTTTCACCAAAGTCCCTCCCAAGAGTAGCCATTTAGTTGTGTGTTTTGGAACACAGCTTAGGTATCACTGCTCTGGGCTTTCTCATTCTGGAAGCTTTTTGCTCTCCACGCCAATGTATTTTCTTCCATGCTTCATCTTCCTCCAGTCTCTGCATATGTTTCCTTTCTTAGCCTGGAGATAATTCATTAAAGTAACTCTCCCATTCCCTGCCTCCCTCTTCAGATACACCTTTCCACCTCCTAACACCCTGACTAAAAAACACCATCAATATTTCATAAACTCACAGTGACAAATTTATTTTAATGTGGTCCACCGAGAGCCAGAGATTGATTGGTCCCTCAGAAGCGTGACACGTTTCAAAGCAGGATATTCATGGTGTGTTTTAGTGCCTACATTAGTCAGAGAGGAGCGGAGCCCGGATTTATCATCGTTATGACTTTCTCGGCATCTATTCTCTTCTAGCCACTGGCAGCAACTCTCTGAATGCTCCCTATTGATTGGTTTTGTGTCTTTAAAATGTGCTGGCTGGGGAGAAGGGGCGGGGGGGCTCGGTTCTCTATCAAATTGAGCCTAGCGTGCTGGAGTTTCTGCATATTGGGAGCTTGTGTTTGGGTGAAGCCAACTCTAATTCTCTTGGTTTTCACTCATGAGGGCATTGGAAAAAGGGACTAATCGTCTTGATTTCTGGAGAGTATTGTGATTGGAAAATGGGACAAATATGTACGGGGACTGTTCTGCCAGCAGTCACTTTGCAAGCCTGCCCCACTGGCTGAGCAGGTCATAATAAGTCCTTGACATCCAGGGTCCTGAGGCTTGACAATCTGATGAGGTGTTTCTCGCCTCCCACACCTTTCAGGACAGGTACAGAGTAGGGTCAAAATTGTTCTTAAATTTAGAAAATCTCTTCCTCTCACAGATTAAATAATAATTACAATGGCAAGTGACATTTATTGAGCACTTACAATGTGCCCAGTACAGTGGGACATGCATTACAGACATCATTTCTTTTCATAATAATCCTGGGAGGAAGAAATTATTTCCATTTTACAGATGAGAAAACTGAGGGTTAGAGAGTTAAGTGGCTGGCCCAGAGCCATGCAGCTAGTATGTGGTTTAGTGAAAACTAAATAAAGCCGAGGTCCAGCCAACTTGACATACTAGCTCTTAATCTATAGGCCTGGCTGCCTTTCTAAGTGAAGCAGCCCAGAGAACCTGCTGTTGCCTAACTGATAAGCTATAATTAATATGTTCTTACTTATTCATCCTTACTTACTGATTCAGAAGGTAAGGTCTGCAATAATACTCTTGGGCTAATTTGAGTTTCTATCTGACTTTCTGAGTAAGCTATTGCTTTTTTTCCCACCCCCCCCAGGCTGGAGTGAGGTGGCATGATTTTTTTTCCCCCAGGCTGGATTACACTGGCACAATCTCGGCTCACTGCAAGCTCTGCCTCCTGGGTTCATGCCTTTCTCCCTCCTCAGCCTCCTGAGTAGCTGGGATTACAGGTACACCACCACCACGCCTGGCTAATTTTGTTTTTGTATTTTTAGTGGAGACAGGGTTTCACCATGTTAGCCAGGATGGTCTCAATCTCCTGACCTCATGATCCTCCCACCTTGGCCTCCCAAAGTGCTGGGATTACAGGCGTGAGCCACCGTGCCCAGCTGCTATTGCTCTTTTAAATTACCCCAGTTTCTCATTAATTGAGATCTCCTCAAATTAATATGAATTAATGAGACCCTATCATATTGCCACATTGCTAAAAGTTGCATTTAGTCATATGTGGCATGCTTGCCTTCAGCACACATTTCTGCAGGGCCCACCTGGGCACAAGCCCTACCTAGACAGAGTTTATTCTCTAGCAAAAGAGACAGGCATGTACACAGCTGGCCAGCCATGCACCAAAGCAGATTGGGATAAGACCGAGGGGCACTGTGTAATTGGAGAGCTGAGGATAGAGCAGTTAGCTCTCACTGGGATACATCAGGGAACATCTTATTATGAAGTATCAATTGTGTGGGGCATGGAAAAGATGAAAAAAGATTTAAAGAAGCAGAGAGGGGTCTGAGGATGCTCCTCTAGGGAAGCGTCGAAAACAGAGATGCAGAAGAAGGGAAACATGTTGTGTATGTTAGGGACGTGTGACTCAGACAACTGGAAAATTTAGACACCCTTTGAGTTCATCCTTCCTTCTTGTACAGATAAACATGATAACACACTTTCTCCCCTCCTATGGATAAGGATGCGTTAAGCAAAATGACTGTGAAACAAATCCTAGTTCTAATTGGCCTCCATTAGGAAGTCAAAGATACATATCTGGGAGGGAGAAAAGAAATCCTCCAGCAGATTGAACTGAAGTATATCGAGCAGTTGAGGCAGCAAGCAGTTAATCCTGGTGACTGTAGGCAACAGCCATCTCTGCGCAGTGGGGTGCGTGGGCCTCTACTTAGCAGTCACCTTCCCACTGAATCATTTTGAAGGGGTTTTGCCAACTCTAGGGTTTCCCCTGAAACAAAGACTACCCCCTTTCTCTAGACAACAGAATTTCTTTCATACTTAGGCAACCTTTGACTTCCTATTTTGGGATCCAGAATTTAGCTGCTGCTTTTTGCCAGGACATAACAGAAACACATTGAGAGAGTCGGCTCACTAGGACTCTGAATTCCTGCAAATGTTTTTCATTCTTTCTTTTCTGGACAAGGGAATGAAGACTAAGGATACCAGCTCCTGTCTTGGAGTTACTGTAAAATCCAATCATGACCACTTCTAGGAGGGTTTCTCAGTGGGTGGTGTGCAGATGACCTGCATCATACATACCTGGTGTATCATATGAGTAAAAATTCTCAGCTTAAGACCTGGGTGTGGGGCCCAGAAATCTGTATTAAACAAAAACCAAACACCAACAAACTAATCAGAGGTCTTAATGGTCAGAGATGCTATGTGTGGCTGGGTAGGTTTGCCCTGTATACCACTGAGGGCTCCGTTTGCATAATAGACAGTCAGCCCCTAGATTTGTGCAGTGCAAAACCTGTACAACAGTTCATGGCAGCTTTGCATTGCAAAATCACTGTGGTGAGATATTCTGGCATTAGCATGTATCAAGTCCAAACATTAGAGTTTTTTTTTTTTCTGATTTATTCTGCCTCACCATCTACAGGGCGTGTCAGAGATCCCTGGGGCCCAGGGTAGAGCAGCTACAGAGGCCTTATACAAACCTCATTCTTTAAAGGAAGACCCCACCAGAGTGTTCATCTGTAGTAAATTGTCAGGTAGATTTGGGCATTTTGGAAAGATTCTTCATCACCAAATAAAATATGTTTGCTTCTTTTTTGTTATTTATTTATTTATTGAGACAAAATCTTGCTCTGTTGCCGAGGCTGGAGTGCAGTGGCGCGATCTCAGTTCACTGCAACCTCCACCTCCTGGGTTCAAGTGATTCTTACTGCTGGACTTGATGTTTGAATTCAGCAGTTCATGGAGGATTTGCACCCTATTTTCTGTCTGTGAAGCTGCTAATAGGCCCAGGATTCCTCAAGACCATGTTTGGAAATGCTGCCCCATCATCCCCCGATAAAGTTGACAAAGCTCAGCCAGAAGCAATTCTGATGCAGAGGAGAGTACACAGGACTGGAAGACCAGTGTTTGGATCATGACCCATCACTTACTGGCTATGTTATCTTGGATACATTATTAAAACTCTCTGGACCTCGGTTTTGTCATCTTTGAAATGGGGACAAGCATTCTCACTGCCTGGGCAGATGGAGAGAATGCAGTGTGCTAACAAATGAAGAATGACTAGCACAGTAAACAGTATTTCCTTCCTTTATTCAAGCATGTGAGGGACTAAAATGCATCAGGCATGTGCTAAACATGGGGAAAATAATGGCAAATGAATCCACAGGGCTGCTATTGTCAGATCACAGGGTTGATTGGAAAGACTGAAAGTGAAGAAGTCAACATATAAATATAGTCCAGAGAGAAAATGTGCCAGGTGGAAAATCAGGGCTGCTTTAGAATGGATTTTCGGGGAAAGCTTCTGGGAGGAGGTAGCATTTGATCTGAGACCTGAATGATTAGAGTATGTGAAGAAGATAGACAGGCACAGAGTAGGGTGTGAGCATTTCAGATGGAGGGCACAGTTTGTATGAAGGCCCTGAGGCAAGAGCTAGTATGATGCACTGGAGAAACGGAAAGAATGCTGCTTGTGGCTGGAATACAGAACGGGAGAAGACTAGAGAAGACTGATATGGAACGGAGCGTGGGGATCAGGCAAGGGGTTTATAGTCTCTTCTTAGTGTAGTTGGAAGTAGGTTCAGAGGTAATGCTACTTTTTCTTTTCCCTTCTATGGACTCAGCTGCTTGATTCATGCCTTGTATCAATTAAGAATGTTTGTAGCGGCTGGGAGCGGTGGCTCATGCCTGTAATCCCAGCACTTTGGGAGGCCGAGGTGGGTGGATCAAGAGGTCGGGAGATAGAGACCATCCTGGCCAACATGGTGAAACCCTGTCTTTACTAAAATACAAAAAATTAGCCGGACATGGTGGTGCACGCCTGTAGTCCCAGCTACTCGGGAGGCTGAGGCAGGGGAGTCACTTGAACCCAGGAGGTGGAGGTTGCAGTGAGCAGAAATCACATCACTGCACTCCAGCCTGGCAACAGAGCAAGACTCCATCTCAAAAAAAAAGAAAAAAAAAAAATTTGTAGCTACAAGTAACAGGAAATATAACAAAGTTGTCTTAAATAAGCAAGGGTGTGTTCTTCTCACATAACAATATGTCTAGAGGTATGAAGATGCTGGTACTTGTCTCTGGGCTGGCCTCCCTGTGATCCTCTTGGCATTGCCCTCACGGTCGCAAAATAGCTGCCATAGCTTCAATCATCACATTGTTACACCATAGTCAGGGGCAGGAAGCAGGAGCCAGTGCGGGAGCAGACAGTTTCTCTTCAACTGCCTCTTTTTCATGAGGTCAGAGGAAACTTTCCTTTCGCAGATCCCTTCGAGTCATATTAGAGTGGAGTGATATCCTGGGGTCCAAGCATATCCACCTGATGAAGAAAGGTGGAGTTTTACTGGCAGGAAAAAAGTGCAGGGCTGGTAATCATAGTGATTTCCAAATTCCCCATGTTTTCACCTGCCTCCCTGAGTGAAGGCTACAGAATTTTAAGTTTTGCCTCCAACTGGGGTCAGCAGCTCTCAGAGCAAATTTCAGTCTTCTTGGAAGCTCCTATAAGACTTTCTTGTTTTTCTCTGGCACCACACAGGCCACTTGTCCCTCTTGCTCTTTAGCGAGTTGAAGGCACAGGATTTAATTAAAAGCAAAACTTGACATAAGGGTTTTTAATTGTAATAGAAAAACGCTGCCTGTTTTATAAAGGTGACAGTTTGCAAACACAAGTGTGAACGTATTCCTACCTCACTTGTCGGCGGCCTCATCAGAGAGTGGCAGGATGGTACAAGGAGATGGATCTGGTGTGAATGACTTGTTCCTGCAGTGAAGGATGCAACCTGAATTCCTCCTGAGGAGTGCCAGCAACACCTGTCATCAGGTCCACTTAGCTAATGAGATCCAAGGGGCAGCCTCCGGTACCACCGTTTCTCTCCAGCCTTCAGACTTGCCTTGAAGAAAGGTGCAGTTCCCTCTCATATTGGAGAACTGGGACATCTGTGACACCCTGCAGAAGCCAGACTGTCTTTCACTCAGGCCTGAGTTCAGTGGTGATGCAAATCATTCATTCTTTCCCCAGGATGCTTTCCAACATTTGTGTTTTTAAAGGCCAATCTGGGCCAGGCAAGGTGGCTCACGCCTGTCATCCCAGCACTTTGGAAGGCTGAAGCAAGTAGATCACCTGAGGTCAGGAGTTCAAGACCAGCCTGGCCAACATAGTGAAACCCCATCTCCACAAAAATACAAAAATTAGCCAGGCATGATGGCGGCACCGGCAACCCCAGCTACTCGGGAGACTGAGGCAGTAGAATCGCTTGAACCTGGGAGGCGGAGGGTGCAATGAAATGAGATTGTGCCACTGCACTCCAGCCTGGGTGACGGAGCAAGACTCCATCTCAAAAATAAAAAAATAAAAAAGGCCAATCTGTTGGCCAGGTAGCTGTATTTGCATTCTTCTCCTGGATGTTGGGTCAGTGTAGATTCAGCTGTGGTGTACTCATGGAGGCCACTGCATCTTGGGGGAAGACTGAGTCTCTCTCACTCTTGTTTTGCAGAGAGCTGTCTGGATTATAGAAACCTAGGAAACATTAGCTGCAGAGAATAGAAGGTGACTCAAGTAAGTCCAGACAGAAAGAGGATTTACTGAAGACATCTGGGTCTCTCGAAAAAATCATATGCAGGAGCCATACGTGGGCTTATCTTGCATCTCTCTTTCTAGAGATCTGATTCCTTTGCAAGCCTCCCAAATTCTCAACCTTCTGGACTTCTTTCTCAGTTTTCTGTGCTGATTCTAGCCTTGCCTCCATCTGACTTTGCTATTCAACTTCTCATTCATTCATTTATTAATTCAATGACTCATTAATTTATCAAATAATCACAGAAGTATGTGTATAATCACAAATGGAGATAACTCCTGCAAAGGAAAGGATTATGGTGTTCTACAGCCAAATGCTTCAGTTTTTGTGTCTCAGTTCCCACATTTCTGGATGGAGAATATGATTGGCCCAGCCTGCAACACCTGATCCAATCAGCAATGGCTGAGGGGTGATGAGGTCGCACAGGGCCAGACCTGTGAATGGAGCATATTATCTAAGCCTGGGGTATGGGGTGGGAGGAAACACTTGACATCTCTTTTATGGGAAAAGCTTCAGATGAGATGTCCACAGAGTTACCTTGGATGGAATCTGACCTGCTTCAGGCTTAGTTCTTGGAAAAGCATCACTAATTATACGGCCGAACAGGCTCAGGGGTTTGCATTCTGGATGTTCGGTTTGATTCTGACTGGCTACAAATGACCAGCCTGACTCAACGGAGCATTCTGTGTTCCAAGTGCCAGGTGTGGGCAGGTGTCCAGCTGCAGATGGGCCTCTGCTGACATCCAGGCCACAGGCTGAGTGGCTGCACTGAAGGGAACACCAAGTCTTTGATTCCGTAAAGTCCCTCCTTTACTGAAATGAGATGATGGCACAGGTACCCCAGGATGGAAGACGGTAGTAAGCACTGAAACCCGGCTATACAGCTTTCCCATTTCATGCCAAAGCTTTGAGTATGAACTGAACAGCATGACAAGAACATATGTGAAGGAATCTTTCATCTGCTCATTCACCCAGCTTTGATGGAGGACGGACCATGGCTGACCCAGTCCCAGGCATGGAGAGTCTCGAGGAATTTCATGATGACAGCCTTCCCCAGCCCACAGTGCTTCCCTCCTTGAAGGAGTTAAGTAATGGTGTGAGGCAGCCCCAGAGTCTAGGCCCACAGTGGAGCCAAGTGCTCCTTGCTTTCCAGGACTGACTGCCTGAGGCTGGGGCTTGCAGGAGGGCTGTATACAGAGGGCTCAGAGCAAACATTCAGGGTTCCGAGGGCCGCAGGAGGCCTGGCCAGGGGTGGGGGTCCATCTCTAGCAGGCCATGCCTGACTCTTCACTTTACTCCACCCACTTCTGTTCTCTGCAGCCAAGGAGAGGCGGACTTCCTTGTTCTGCCTGGTTCTCCCCACGTGCTACCAGTTAATAGGCTGTGGCTGTATTTCAGAAGATTTGCCACAAGGAAAACTTAGCCTGTAAGTCAAGCACTTTAGTTCCCGAGGCGTGAAAAACAACAGTCTTTATCTCTGGCCATGCCTGGCTTTGTGAGCTGTGTCTAACGGCCTCAGAAGGAGATATACTACGGCACTGTCAGAGTGGTCCTGGGATTTCTGTTAGCAGGTGGCCCTTCGTCTATAGGTATGGAAAGGGCTGGAGTTGGAGTCTCGGCCTATGATATGTTTGCCTTGAAATAAATGTCTTAAAAAATCTGTTCAACATTAAACAAAACAAAATGAAAAACAGGAAACAAAATAAAAACAAAATCAAAAATCATTACTGGATTTTTGGGAGCATGGAAAGAAATGGCATGAAAAGAGCATAGAACAGTGCTTGGCCCCTAGTAAGGGCTCAATCAATATTAGTTGTTACTCCTATTGTAATTATATGAATTTTGCTAAACATTTCAGGCACAATGCCACTGTTCTTCCCAGCCCATGTCAGTCTACCTCTCTATTGCTGGCATTTGCCCTGGTCTGGTTCGTTGTCTCATGTGGTAGCCCAGGGATCCTCTGGGATTGGAGAGCCCCATCTGTACCCGCCCCTTTGTCCGTATTTGGGGCTTGCTCCCACAGGTAGAGTCTGGGATCTGTACCACTGTAGAGAAGGTTTGAATATCACCAAAGGTAGGCTCTTGCCTGGCTGGTGCTCAGCTGCCTGGTTAGCCTCAGCTGAAGTTCTAACTCTTCTAGGAAGCATCCCTGAAAAACAAACTCCTTTCTTCTTCAATCCACTTTTAAAAAGCCCCTGTGCATGGAATATTGTATTTGCCAAAGTGGGCAGCAATAATATTTCCCATTCCGTAGCTTTTTTACAATGTGACTTTGTTACTTTTTCCAGTGAGTGGTAGGGTCATCTGTTCTTGAGCCTTAGTGAATCTTTGGCTAACGGACTAGTGCAGATTGATGCTGTGTGGCTTCGGAGGCTGTGCCATTGAAATGCCACCCAGTTTCCGCCTTGCTCTCTTGGGATGCTTACTCTGGAAACCAGCTACCATACTGAGAGTGAGCCCAAATTAACTCATCTTGAGAGGCCACATGGAGAAGTAACGTGTGCTGTTCCAGCTGACCGTTCAGCTGGGGTCCAAACTGACAGCATCAACTGCCAATCATGTGAATGCAATAATTTCATATGAGGGTCAGCAAACATTTCTGTAAAGGGCTGGATAGCAAATATTTTTGGCTTTGGAGGCCATACAGTTTCTGTTGCAACTATTTAACTCTGCTGCCATAGGGCAAAAATAGCTATAGACAATATATAAACAGATGGGGATGGCTGGATTTGGCTCAGAAAATGTAGTTTGCCATCCATGCTCTAAATGACTCCTACCCCAGCCATTGAGTCACTGTCATCCTCCCAGCCTTCCCTGTTGAGCTTCTACCTAAATTTCTGATGCACAGATGCCATGAGTTGCTTTCTGCTGGGACGTTTTGAGGTGGTTTGAATGTAGCAGTGGCACCTGGATCCCTCCATATCTCTGTTGTTTTATGATTATCTGTTTTATGTTTCCTATGCCTATCTCTCCTAGCCTCTGAGCTTCCCAAAGGTAGGTACTGGCTCTTCCTCCTCTGCCTCCTCTTCAGCAGATCTAGTACCAGATTGACAGGTGTTGTGTCATGCACTTTACATGGATTGCCATCTTTAGTCTTCCCAACTATTATTATATCTCTATTTTACAAATAAACACAATGAATCTCTGGGAGGTCCGTGAATTGCCCCCAAGTCACTCAGAAACACACTCCCCTCAATTCCAGGGCCCAGGATTTTATCCATGATACCATCTATCCTCAACATTCATGGCATGAAATAAAGGTGTGGGAGCCTGAGAAAACACCCACCCACTCGATTGAAAACAAAATCTTGAGTCCAGAGGCCACACATGTTCAATCCCAACTCCACTCTCCGTGCCTTGCAGAGTTCCTGGGCACCGGGGATTGATATAGTTTGGATGTTTGTCCCCTCCAAATCTCATGTTGAGGTGTAATCCTCAGTGTAGGAGGTGAGGTCTGGTCGGGGGTGTTTGGGTCATACGGGCGGATCTCTCATGGCTTAGTGCTGTACCTGCTAAGTGATCTGGTTGTTTAAAGTGTATGGCACCTCCCCTTGATCTCTGTTGCTCCTGTTTTCGCCATGTGAGTCACCTGCCCCTCATCTGCCTCTGTCATAAGTGAAAGTTCCCCGAGGCTTCACCAGAAGCCAGGTAAATGCTGGTGCCATGCTTCCTGTGCAGCCTGCAGAACCGTGAGCCAATTAAACCTCTTTTCTTCATAAATTACTCAGTATCAAGTGTCAAATTTTTTTTTTATAGCAATGCAAGAATGACAACACAGGGTTGTACAGTAAATTTTGGTTGGGTGAGCAAATGAGTGAGTGACTAGTGCACATCACATTAGTTTCCCATTTGGTTAATGTCAGAGTCAGGTGGGCTCATGTTGAAGCATGTTCCCGGGTAGACCATTTACTTCAGTGAATAAGCCTTGTGCAGATATGGTTGACGGCCTGTCTCTATTCCCTCTGCCTATACCAGCAGGTGCCTGCAGACAGTTCCATAAATGCCAATGGCTTTCTGTTTCTCTTGCCTCAGTGCATGCATAGCCCAAGGGAGTGGTTCAGCTTGCAAGTAGAACTGATCAGAAGGGTGGGATAACAATCCCAGGATCAGCCATCAACCAGTGAGGGTTGGGAGTTGGTGGGTAAGTACCCCAGCTTTTCAACCTTCCAAAGCGCAACTCTGAGGTGTGCTTACAGGAGTCTCACAGGGGAGCCCTTTGGGATGGAGGTACACTGCTCTTTAACCTCTTAACAAGTTGCCTTTATTCCCTTCTCAATTTCCAAACCCTCACACTACTTTCTGAAAGCACCTCCCAAAGAAATAACTTGCACCCACATCTTAGTCTTCAGATTTGTTTAAAAGCAAACCTAAAAGGTTTCCCTAAGCTAGAACAAATGTGTATTGTACATGGTGTAAAAGCTGGTGCACATTCTAGCACACATGTGCACATGACACATCTGCATCAAAAAGTCTGAGTTAGTGCAAAGACATAATTATTGGTTATATTCTCATGGATGTGGTTTTCTTGTCTTTGAGTATATATAGTAACTGGAATTAGGCTACGATTTGCTTATTATTCTAATCAATAGATAACAATGATTTGTAATCAGCAAGTCACAATTGCATTTAAGTAATTGGTGCTCAGAAATACTTGAGGGAGATTCAGAATGGTGCTGTCTTGGGTGGTTTTAATCATCTTCCCCCTGAATCTTGCTGTCACCATAACTTTCTATCAAACCTCTTCTTCATGAGTCGAAGACATGCTGGAGTTCAGGCCCAGGCTAGCTCTGTCACCTCCACACTGGCCAAGGGGTAGGAGGGACACATTTCAGATTATCTGGAGTTAGTGGGGGTATCTGGACTAGCATATGGGGAGTCCAAGTGTTGTCCTCAGAATTCTATTGGAAAATTATTTTTAGAGACTCTTCGCAGCTTAGGCTGTGTGTGCATCCCTCCAGGGAATTACTGACAGGTGTCTGGGGGCACTACAAATGTGGATCACTGAGCACAAAAAGTGTATTTATTTTGGACCACTGGGAGATTTACTGTGAGTTGCATACTCACTGGAGGATTGGCTTGTGGTTACTACTTTTCTAGGACTTCCCCCCTACTTCTGATATGCTCAGTGCTGAGCAACTGTTAATTCAGATCTTCTGGGGATGGTGGGGGTGGGCAGAAGAGTTTACTTCATGCCTTCAATATAGAGCATAGACCTTTGGGGGTCTCGGTGAGACTGAAGAGAGTCTTCTAATAAACTCTCAACCTTGAGTTGACTTCAACATTGTCTTCTGTTTCCCACATTCCATGAGGTTGTGAACACTGAAGCTCAAATTGTCCAGATTTGGCAAATATCATCTGGACAAAAGTCTCTTCGGCATTCCATATCTCTCTGGGGTTCAGCCTTTACTTCTACTTTGGACTGATATTTCCTTTCAGCTCTTTCATGATTTTAGGAAGATTTACAAAATACATTTGACCAATTTTTTTAAAAGTTATTTTCAGCAGGGAGGCTAATTCCAATACCTAGTCCACCATATTACAAGAGACAAGTTTCTGTCCCAAGGATTTAACAAGGAGCCTCTCTTAGTTGAGCATTGAGCAGGAACCATGACTTGGAGAGGATTCTGGAGTGTGAGGACAGGGTTTTTAAAAACTTGGGCTCACCATCGCAGCTTTGGACATTAGTCTGCTGGTGGCCCCATTTATATAGATCAACCAGTCAGGGGATTAAATACTCTTGTCTTATGAATCAATGGGAACTGGAACAAATTTGATCTGTCTTATTACAGAGGGCTGAAGTCCTGATTCAGTAAAAATATTCTGTGATGGCACCCTAAACATTGGCACTGTTTACCCCTGCCTCCTTATTCTGGGAACAAAGGAGTTTTCCATTCCTTCTTTAACTTCAGATAGGGATGGCAAGAAAGTTTTACCCTATATGCAGGGGCTTACTGGCAACTTTTCCTATTCTACTTGTATTCAAGAAGATTCCCATTGATAACCTAGTCATACCCAACTCATCCATCCATCCTTCCATCCACCCACCCACCCACCCATCCAACAAATGGGGACATAGTGGAATTCCATCCCGAGACAAACTCAGAGAGGAAGGTGAAAGCAGACAACACACATGTTTTAACAAGTCTTCCCTGAAGGATTTAAGGTATTCATATGCCCTGTTTGCAGACTCCTTCCTGAGCCAAGTGTTGTTCATGTTGTCATCATGAACAAATTACTGATAAAATGTATCTTGTATAAAAAATGAGAATGAGAGACAAGTCTTTGTAAGAAGAGTAGATAGATATTTAAATTAAGATTAAGATTTTTTGACTGGTAATTACCACCCCAATCTTCAGTCTAATTCTGGCCACTGCTAATTTTATAGTATTACAATGGGAAAAGACACTTTCCTCCCCTCTTGTGTTTCATATTGTTTTCCACTGAAGAAAGGGAGATATTAGAAAAATACCTTTCAGGAATGAGGTCCTGTATTAGAGCAATAAAAACTAAAACCCTAGATCTCAATGGTGCAATGCAGCAAATGTTCGTTTTCCATTTATTCGAAGTCCAGCGACTGTGTTCCTGTTCTGTGGCTTTCCTGAAAAGCTTTCCTCCACGTGTGACTTAGGGACTAAGGATCTTGCTATTTTGGGATACTACCACATTAATTCTATCAACCAACTTGAACTAATTGACATCTATCTATAAAACACTCTACTCAACAATAGCAGAAATCACACTCTTTTCAAGTGCACATGGAGCATTTATCAAGATAGACCATATTCTGGGCCATAAAACAAATCTGTTAGTTTTGATAAATTTGAAAGGATTCAACTCATATATAGAATATTCTCTGACTACAATTAAATTAAATTAGAAATCAATAAGAAAAAAGGTATCTGAAAAATCCTCAAATATTTGGAAATGAAATACCACACTTCTAAATTAGCCATGGGCAAAAGCAGGAAGTAAAAAATATTTTTAACAAAAAAATATGGAATTTATGTGATAAACCTAAAGCAATACTTACAGGGAAATTGATAGTGCTACATGCCTGTGTTGCAAAACAAGAAACCTTTCAAATCAATGACTTCAGTTTCCATCTTAAAAATTAGAAAAGAAGGAGCAAATTTAACCCAAAGTAAACAGATAAAAAGGAATAATAAAATTCAGAGTGAAGGCCAGACATGGGGGCTCATGCCTGTAATCCCAGCACTTTGGGAGGCTGAGGCAGGCAGATAACCTGAGGTCAGGAATTCGAGACCAGCCTGGCCAACATGGTGAAACCCCGTCTCTACTAAAAATACAAAAATTAGCCAGGCATGGGGCGGGCATCTGTAATCCCAGCTACGTGGGACACTGAGGCAGGAGAATTGCTTGAATCTGGAAGGTGGAAGTTGCAGTGAGCTAAGATCGCACCATTGCAGTCCAGCCTGGGTGACAGAGTGAGACTCCATCTTAAAAAAAGAAAAAAAAATTTAGAGTGAAATCCATGAAATAGAAAACCAAAAAAAGAGAAAAATCAATGAAATCTGTATAGACCTGTGTGTATTAAAGAGATTGAATTTGCAGTTAAAAACTTTCCCATAAAGAAAACTTCAGGCCCATGGTTTCACTTGTAAATTTTATCAAACATTTGCGGAAGACATAATACCAAACATACACAAACTCTTACAGAACATCAAAGAGACTTGAATATTTCCCACATGATGTCTGCTCTTATCACTTCTATTCAACGTTGTTCTGGGTGTTCTAGCCAGCTAAACTAAGCAAGAAGGAATAAAAGGCATCTGGATTGAGAGGGAGGAAATAAAACTATCTTTACTCGCAGATGACATGATGGTCTCTGTAGAAAATCCCTTGGAGACTACAAAAACTCTGTTAGAACTAACAAGTGAGTGTAGTAAGGTTGCAAGAGACAAGATTCATATATGAAAATCAATTATTTCTATATATTAGTAATGAATAATTGCATATTGGAATTAAAAAGCAACACTATATACTAGAGAATAATATTATAAAATGTTTGTGGACAAGTCTAACAAAAGACATGAACCATCTATACCCTGGAAACTACGAAGTATCACTGAGTGAAATAAAAGGCAACCTAAATAGCTATGTCTTGCTCATGGATCAGAGTCAGTATTGTTAAGAAGTCAGTTCTCTCTGAAATGGCATATGAATTTAATATAATTCCGAGCAAAGGGACACACTAATTCTAAAATTCATTTGGAAATGCTAAGAACCTGATATATTCAAAATAACTGTGAAAAGAAGAAAAAAGCTTGAAGTCTTATGCTGCCTGATTTCAAGATTTATTATAAAGTTACATTAATCAAACTGTAAGTTTTGTCATCAAAATAGACAAATAGATGAAGGTTACAGAATTAGAGAGTCCAGAAATATATAACAGAATAGAATTCCACATATATAGGGGCAGCTGATTTTCAATTATGTGCAAAGGCAATTCAATGGGGACAGGGTAGCCTTTTAAACAAACAGTGCTTGAAGCATTTGGATATCCATATGCAAAAATTTCTAAACTTTGTACCTTCTACCATATATAAAATTTTTAAAAAATGAATCATGGACCCAAATATAAAAATAAACTATAAACTATAAATATATACATATAAATATAAATCCAAATATAAAACATACAACTATAAAACTTCTAGAAGAGACAGGAGAGAATCTTTGTGACTCTGGGTTAGACAAAGACTTCTTAGATAAGACACCAAAAGCATAAGTCAAAGAAGACATAGACCAATTGCCTTTCGTCAACATTAAATACATTTGGTCTTCTA
The DNA here is from genome assembly GCF_002776525.5 of Piliocolobus tephrosceles. NCBI lineage: Eukaryota > Metazoa > Chordata > Mammalia > Primates > Cercopithecidae > Piliocolobus > Piliocolobus tephrosceles. Next base: position 12,106,108 of record NC_045453.1, read on the forward strand.
GAAGATACTGTCAAGGGAACAAAAAGATAAGCCACAGGCTCAGAGGAAAGCTTTGTAAAACAAATATCTGCTAAAGGACTTACATCCAGAATATTTAAAGAAATCTTAAAATTTTAAGAATATAAGCACCCAACAAAAAGTGAACAAAATATTTAAACAGAGACTTGATCAAAAAAGATAAATAGATGGTAAATAGGTACATGAAAAGATGTTCAACATCATGAGCCATTAGGGAAGTGGAAATTACGGCCATAAAGGGCAATCACTACACACCAGTTAGAGTGTTGAAAATTAAAAAGACTGATCACACCAAGTGTTGGTGAGGATGTGAAGGAAAAAAAAACCTCGTATATTGCAGATGTTAGTGAAAATGGTACAATCACTTTAAAAGCAGTTTGGCAGTTTCTTAAAATGTTAAGGATATATCTACTATATAACTTAGCTATTGCATTCCTGGGTATTTGACTAAGAAAAAGGGAAGATGTGTCTACACAAAGACTTGCACACAAATGTTCATAGTAGCTTTATTCACAGTAGCCTCAAATTGGAAATAGTCCAAATGTGTAGCAATAGGTGAATGGATAAATTATCACTCTAGTCATAAAATGAAATACCACTCTACAATAAAAAGGAATGAATTATTGATATGTGTAACATGGATAAATTTTAAAATAATCATACTGGGTGAAAGAAGTCAGACAAAGCAATACCTACTGTATGAGTTCATTTATATAAAACTTTAGAAAATGCAAACTATAGTGTCAGAAAGCAAATCAGTGATTGTCTAGGATGGGGAGGGAGAGAAAGGAGGATTATAAAAGGCCACAGGGGAATTGTTGAGATGATGGATATGTTCACTATCTTGATTGTGGTTTCATGAGTATATACATACCAAATTGCATACTTTAAATATGTGTGGTTGACTGCATATGAGTTATACACTAATAAAGGTTAAAAATAGACTATCTGGCTGCTTGGTTGAAAACAGTTTGTAGATGACAAACATCAAAGAGAAGGCCTCTATTGGAAGTCCACTGCAGTAGTTCAGGTGAGAGATGATGGGAGCTTGAACTGCGTGATAGTAGGGGAGGTGGTGAGTGAAGGCGGGATTCCAAATATGTTGGAAATGGGATGTGAGAGGAAAAGGTACTGGGGCTTGGGTTGCAGTTTCCTGTCATGGGGATGGCTCTGGGAGATTAAATAGCTTTCCTCAGTCATGCTGCCAGCTAGAGGCTATGCTGGGACTGAAATCCAGATCTACCAAGCTCCATGGAGGTCCTGGAGAGCAAGGGCTCCCTCCCTTCTCGCTGTTTGTGAACCCTAGGGTGAGGAGAGATGGAGAATGGGTCCAGGACCTGCCTGAGAAATATCTGGGTGTGGAAGGTTCCTGCTTGCCTGAAATGCGGGGCCCTGTGGCCCTGATTTACCCCAAGCTTCCTCAGTTCCTGGGGGAAGGTAAAATGGGCCAGGGCAGGAGAGAAGAAGGGCAAACTGGATGAACTAAGCAGGTGCCTAGAACTCAATGCAACCTTGACACTGTAGTTAGGGTCCTAAAAATGCAGTTCCTTAACAACTTCAAACCCTGCTGAACTCACCAGACCCTGAGCCTTGAGAGTGTGACTGAGCACATGGAGGGGTGTGGGTGTGGTACATAGGAGTGGCTGTGTTATGTAGGGTGACCAATTCATCCCAGTTTGTCCAGAACTACCCAGGTTTTGGCACTGAAAGTTTGTTCCAGGAAACCTCTCATTCCAGGGAAAATGTGGATGATTGGTCATCCTATCTGTGTGCCTGAGTGAATGTGCATGGATGTGTGTGTTTGTGAGTGTGCATGTGTGAGTTCTTGGGCCTGTGCAAGTAGATAGAGGTAAGTACATGAAGAAGGAGGTGTCAAGGAGTATGTATCCACATGTAAGGGTGTTACTGGAACTTCGTAGATGTCTCAGGCAGATTTATTTATCCCCTCCCCTGACTCCTTCTGTGCATCCAGAAAGGATTAGAGGTGGCTCTGTGCAAAGGCAGTGTTTTGAGTGGTTTAGAGTGTGGACTTTGGAGTTTGAATGGACCTGGGTTCACATCCTGCCTCAGCCTCTACTGCCTGTGTGACCTTGAGCAAGCAACTTAACCACTTTGTGGGTCATTTTCCTCAGTGGACAATGGACACAAGGACCCTTTATCATGACCACAAATGAAATAATGCATGTAGAGGGATGGCCACCCAGTAATCGTTCAGTTCACTGTAGTGATTACTGTCACTGTTCTTGTGAGTCTGGTGTGTGAGACTTAGTGTTGTCTTACGGAGTGTGTGACTGTGAGTGTGTGCATGTGTGCATGTGCATGAGTGTGCATATGTGAGTGCATGCAATTTTGTGTGTGTATGTGTGCATACTTGCGTGAATGTAAGTGCGTGTATGGTAATGCCCATGCAGGTGTATGTGAGTGAGTGCATGCATGTACACATGTGAGTGTGTTGTGTGTTTCTGCTTATACAGAGCCATCCACTCTCAGGGTGGGCAAGCTGCCTTGGGCTTCATCAGGAAGATTGGGTGGGGTGAGCAGAGTCCAGGACCCCTGCAGAGGAGGTGCCCGAAATCTCTGTGTTCTTTTTCATGGTGCCCTTAGCTCCCAGCAGGGCTCTGGCCCCAGTTCTCAGTGATGTGCATTGGATAGGATTGAGTTCTGTATTGTACAAACTGCCTTATTAAAATATATGTTGTGCCTTCATGAATCTTTAATGTGAGGCACTTAGTGAGGAGTCCATAATCTCCTCAATTGAGCTGTATAAAGGAGGACTGTGGGGGAGATGAAGGCTTTCTGCAGAGGCTGCAGCGAGGAGGGACAGCTGGGGGTGGGGACAGAAGGTTCTCATGGATGAGGGTGGGGGACGAAGGGAGAGAAGGTTCTATCTAGCATATAATGGGAGGAAGAGAAGGAGGATGAAGGAGTGGTTCTCCCAGAGGAAGGACAGCAGGTCTCACAAATGGAGGATGGTGGTTCTCATGGACTGAGAGAGGCAGTTTCCATAGACTGAGGGCAGCTTTTCTCCCAGACAGAAGGAGAAAAGAGGTGGTTCCCATGGACTGAGGGAAGAGGGAGGAAGAAAATGGTTCCCAGAGACCAAGGGAGGTGGTTTCTACAGACAGAGGGAGGAGAGAGGCACTTCTCAAAGACAAGGAGGGTGGTTCTCACAGCCTGAGGGTAGAGGGAAGAAGGAGGTAATTCCCAGATGCAGAAGGAGGAGGGAGGCGGTTTTCTCAAAGGGAGGAGGGAGAAAGAAAATGGTTCCAAGATACCAAGGGAGGTGGTTCCTTCAGATGTAGGAAGGAAGTTCTCACAGATAGAAGGAAGTGGTTCTTACCGCCATAGGGAGGCCGTTCCCACAGGATGTGGGGAGTGGGTGGTTAAGATTCACCAAGGCTGCAGGGTCTGGTCTAGGTATTACTCTTGCAAAGAGGTTGACTGTATAAAGGAAGAGGACCTATGTATTTTATGGCCATCTGGTCAGGCTGGTAGGAGGAGGTCGGATTGCCCGGGGAGGCTTGGTGCATTATGGGACTAGAGTGACTTTTCTTAGAACCAAAGGCCTGTGGCTTCTTTTACTCAAGCTGTACACTGTTTCTGCTTACTGGACTGCCTGCATCCTGCAGGCACTGCTCAGAGAATCTGCCCCACTGCCCTGTCTGCTAGCCATAGCCACTGGACCAACGGGCATCTGCTGGTCTGTTGTCAGACATCTCTCATTGCTGTGAGATGCCCATGCATAGCTCAGAACTTGGCATACAGACTGTTCATTAAGTAAATGTTTGTTGGATGTGTGCTGGAGTCCTCATTTTACCTAGAAGAAATGGAAGTGTGGAAAGATTAAGAAATTTGTACAAAGTCACTTGGCTGTTGTCAGACAAGGAGAACAATCACATTCTCTCTTAAGAATATAATTTGGAGACATAGAAACAGGAGTTGGTAGATGGCATTTGAGCTAAAAGTTCATATAGTTCGTATAGTTGGGGCTGGAGTTGGTGTCTTGACAACCTCATTTATTTGAATTATTGGGTTACAGGTGGGGGTGAGTAGGCAAAAAACATGCAATGAAAGAAACCCCTCTGAAGAGGAGATAAAGCTGACTGCAGAGAAGAGTGGAGATCAAAGGACAGAGACAGAGACAGACATAGAGAAAGAGGAGAAAGGTGCACTCTTCCTTCCTTTCTGAACGGGAGCAGGTTTGAATGAGTTCAAGACCCTCCCAGGGCTGAGCTTCTGGCCTGAATGCCTTGGGCACCCAGTCTTTGCTGAGGCAGGTACAGGACCGACATTTTCTCACTGGATTTTCACCGTAGTCTTGTACTGTGTGTTTCCCATTTTATGGTTGGGAAAACTGAAGCTCTGGTGACAAATGCCCAGGGGCACACAACTGGGAGGACACAGAGGCAAGACTGAAAACTGCTCTTTTCTGGCTCACTACTCTCTAGCCACACTGGCCTGGGACAACCCCCAGTCCTGTCTCAGAGTCTTTGCACTTTCTGTCCCTCTGCCTGAAACACTCTTTATCCTTATGTCTACGTAACTGGCTCTTTCTGAACTTTGAGGTCTCAGCTTGGTGTTGCCTGCTTGAGAAAGTTCCCCTGGTCACCCTGTCTAAAGCAGCCACTACAAGCTTTTATTCAGTAATAGCCCTTTGAGGTTGCTGTTGCTGTTACTAGTTTTTGTCTATGGGGGGTATGCCCGACATTTATCACAGTTGGTAATTATTTTATTGATTCAATGATTTGACAATTCACACACATGCTGTAAGCTCCATGGAGAGAGGCATGGCCTATGTTTTTGCTGTGAGATGCCTATGCATAGCTCTGAACTTGGGCATACAGATTATGTTCATTAAAAATGTGTTGGAGTCCCCATTTTACCTAGAAGGAACGGAAATGTGGAAGGATTAAGAAATTTGCCCAAAGTCACTGAGAAAACGAATAGCTGGAGCAGGGGTTGAACCAGCACCTGATCCAGCTCCAGAGTCCACACTCTTCTTTGACTGTCATACTAGGAAATTTCCATGTACTCCTCCTTTGTGAAAATCACCTTTTCCCTGGGCTGGAAGATGTGGCAGAAAAGGCTGAATCCCACTGGCCTGAGCAGTGAGCTCACCCCACACCCCTGCTGTTTATCCCCTGTCCTGAGCTGCAGTGGTCAAGGTTCAAGACCCAGACCTGCACTAGCTTGCTGTGGGAACTTAGGTGATCAATTACCTGTGTGTGTCTCGTCTCCTGTCAGCCATGTGGCTGAGGCTCTGCCGTGCCCTGTGCTGAATGAAGACAAAGAGAGAGAGTGTCAGGAGTGTCCAGGAGCAGGGTGGGTGTTGAAGAGCCTGCTCAGCTCCTGCCATATTTCATTGTCATAGCTATCAACCTTCCTTAATTTCAAAGGTGAGTTTGAGCACCTGGGGGTGAGGGGAGAGGAATGCCAAGGGTCAAAGTTGAAGCACAACAGATGACAGGTCACTGCTGCCACAGGGGCTTAATGTCTCTCCCTCTGGGAGTGGGCTAGGGCTATGTTTATACTCTTGAAAGCAAGAAGCTAGGCACTGGAGAGGCTTTAGGGGGTGAGGGGTGGGAAGAGTCTGCTGCCCTGGTTCACTGAAGTGGAAGTCAATAGAAGGGGAGGACACTTGGTGCCTGGGCATGGAGGGGGACTCTGACTACACTGTCCCTGCTCCCAAGACCAAGAAGAGCACTGGGGCCACTCCTGGGCACTGACTCCCTGCACTCTGGTTCACCTATGTGGAGGAGGCCCCTGGGAGAGGGGCCTGGGGGGCCACCAAAGAGGAGGTGGATGAAAAGTCATCCTGCTGTGTCTCCCTGAAGCAGCGCGAGCACACGCAATTATAAGACACTGGGCAGATGACAGAGTTAGTTAATGTAACAAGCCCTTTAAGCATTTAGCCACATTCGAGTGTTTAATCAGCTGTGTAAAGTGCAATATCTATCTTTCAATTTTATGCCATTAGGGGAGACAAGATTTTGATTAGGTACTTAATCTGTGCACGGAAAAAACAGGCCCACAGCAAGCCCACGATGGGGAGGGAAAGGGACATTGGACGGGGGATTCGATAAAGGGGAAAGACAGAAATTTAACATAAAAGAGAATTAGTGCAGCTCCTTTCAATTTAGTGCCCAGGCTTTATGGCCTAATCAATTAGAGGCCTGGCCAGGGCTGCTGGGAAGCCGCTCAGCTGGGCTGGAGGCTCGGCCATATTAATTCCCTTCATTACGCGGGGGTCAGGCTGAGGGCTTTGTGGGGGCTCGGCATGGAGTGGGTCACTTCTCGGGCATTGGCTCAAGAAGCCGAGGGAGGAGGTCAAATGGTGTCACGCTGGACAGGAAGCATCCTGGGGGCTCAAGGAGGGCTGGGTACCCAGGAGGGTGGGACTGAGAGGGTTCTGGGAGGGTACAGGTCTATGAGGCTTTGTAAAGTGGTGGGTGAGCTCTTTAGTTGTGTAGTAGGAGAGGCCTGGGTTTGCAGACCAGCTTTGTGACCCATTGACTGTGAAAATCTTGGACATATTGCTTGGCCTCTCTGTGCTGCAGTTTTCTGTAGAACTACAAGTGTGGCTACTCCAAAGGGTTGCCATGAAGAGAAAAAGAGAAAGTAGCATGCAAAGAGCTTACTGAGCATAGTATGTGGCTGAGTGAACACTCACTCAGTGTTAGCTATTGTTGTTATTATTTTTGTTTCTAATACTGTTATATGTGCCACTGGAGGTAACATTTTAACAGGCAGGAGCTTTAACTGCCACCACCACTGCTTCCTTTACACACCAGTCATTGTGCTAGGTGCTCTTTCTATTACAGTAGTTTTATAGGTTGGTGCTATTGCCTGCAGTTTGCAAATGGGGAAACTGAGGTGCAGTGAGGTTAAATAACTTGTCCAATGTCACACAGTGTTGGAGGCCCCAGAATTAGCACTTTCTCTCATGGTCCTTCCTATCACAGGGTGCTCACTCCTTGCTCTCATGACAGAGTTAAAGGGGATTGAATTCCTTGATGGTAGAGGTCACCAGGAGAGGGTAGCCTAAATGTTCCCAACGGCTCTAGATCTTAACAAGTCACATTCCAGTTACTGAGTGAATTGTAGAAAAAATGCCTGAGGCTGGGCCAGTGACCTTTACAGAATCATGGAGACCTTAAACCCTGGGAAACAAAGGTTGGTATCCTGAAAGTTTCCTTAAGCCATGGCCTGTGAAAGACAGAAAAAGTAGGGCTGCTTGGAGTGGAGTGGAAATGAACAGCTGGGTCCCTCTCACCACCTTCTCTGTGGCTTTAGCATCTCCTGAGAGGCACCTGGGCAGGACCTCAGGGTCCAGGGAGGCCACTCTGAAACCCCTGGAGCTGTGAGTGAGCTGGATGCAGAGTTCAGGTGGTGAAGCTCTAGAGGAACTGTTAAAGAAAAGCCGGGAAGGAAGTGGAGACCGTTGGAACCAGCAAATGTGTCAATTGAGGGGGCTTTTCTTCTTCAGCAGATATGGGAAGGGGGTGAGGGAGCACGCCAGGATTTATTGGGCACCTATTGGCTGACTTCTCTCTCAGTAGTTGTGAGACTTAGGGCAAATCATTCACTTTCTCTGCCAGTTTCTTCAGTTGCAACCTGGAGTGATCATGGTGCCTTCCTCACAGGCTGGTTGTGAGGGTGGGATAAGCTGATATACGTCAAGTGCCGAGAACCCTGTGTGGCACTGTGTTGAACAGTGATTCGAATAAATATTAATTACTGCTATTACTGGCTATTACCTCAACACTTTCTAAGTGACAGGCCCAGTGCTAGGAACTATATACATGATACTATCCCATGCCATTCCTGTGCCATCTGTGTGGGTTGTTAATATGGTGCCAGTTACAGAGGTGAAAAGTTCAAGTTCAGAGAGATGAAGAGACTTGTCTGATATCACACAGCTGGTGTGCGATGGGGAGGAGACCATCTCCTTGACTGCTAGTTGCTTCTAAAGGCCTTTTTCCACAAAGTGCCACCTCGACAGGCATATGGTATGACCAGAGTGAATCTAAAGTCCAGCAGGGCATTTGGGAAATTATGTAGTTTGTTCAACATGTATTTGTTGAACACCTACTATGTGCCACATACTACGAGCCCTGTGAAGGCAAGACTCACATCCGTCATTGCTACTGCCACGGAGGAACCACTTCACATGTTTGTATAATGAACGAATGGGTGAGTGAATGAATGAAGGTTATACTGAGCCACATCCTCAGTATCCTCGAGGAGAGAGTGGAGAGACATGAATGACTCGATTTTGATGTTAGGTGGAGTGGGAGGCAACGTGGTAAGAGTGCACAGAAAAATGAGAAACTCTGGATTGGAATCCTGGACCTCTCTCTGTAGTTAGACGAGATGTGTAACCTCTCTGAGCCAGTTTCTTGTGTTTGGCAGGGGCAGGACAAAAGTCCTGCTCCTCTTGCCTTTCCCCTTGGCTGAGATGATCAAGGGAAATTTCTTGGCTCAAGGTCTGGCACATGATAGAGGCTCAATGAATGTTACTTGCCATCCATCCTGCTTTTTTTTTTTTTTTTTTTCTGGAATCATCAATAAATCAGTGAACCCGTAGTTTGTATCAGCCACGAGGGAATCTTTTATTGAGGTGTCGTTAGGGTCTGTCCTTGATCTCTCCCTGTTGACATTTTCAGAAATACGTCAAATAAGCATGAAACAACAGTCCAATTACTGCTCCCAGGGCATCCTGTTGTTCTTCATAGCACGATCCTTGGTTTTAAATCCTGTGCTTCTTTTGTCTATTAGACTAGATTTCCACTAGGGTAGGGAATTAATCTTGCTCATTGTAGCAGACTAGCTGCTCAGAACTTTTTTTTTTTTTTTTTTGAGACTGATTCTTGCTCTATTGCCCAGGTTGGAGTGCAGTGGTGTGATCTCAGCTCACTGCAACCTTTGCCTCCCTGGTTCAAGTGATTCTCATGCCTCAGCCTCCCAAGTAGCTGGGATTAGAGGCACACGCCACCATGCTTGGCTAATTTTTATATTTTTAGTAGAGATGGGGTTTCACCATGTTGGCCAGGCTGGTCTCGAACTCCTGACCTTGTGATCCACTCACCTTGGACTCCCAAAGTGCTGGGATTATAGGTGTGAGCCACTGTGCCTGGCCTCAGAACATGTTTTTGCCAAAGGACTAAATAAATGGATGGATGAGTGACAGAGATGGCCTTGCAGTCCCATTTTTGATGGGACACAGATGGGCAGGATAGTTTATTGTGCAATAGTACCAAACATAAGAAACTTTCTTTAGGTGGTAGCACTGGGTTTAGTTTTACAAGATAAAATAGGACAGACAAAACCATCAGCCACTGCACACGGATCCTGCACCGGATCCTGCAAACCAGCTGTATAAACATAAGCATGGGTGAGAGCGACCACTTAACCTTGTCCTTCTTGATTCCTTAGTCGTTTGGAGCAGAGGTTGGCAATGTTTTCTACAAATGGCCAGACAGTAAATATTTTAGGCTTCGAGGACCCTGCAGTCTCTGTTGGAGCTATTCAAGTCTCATGTAAAAGCAGCTTTAGACAATATCTAAGCAAAGGAGAGTAGCTGTGTGCCAGTGAAACTTTATTTACAAAAGCAGGCAGCCAGCAGATTTGGCCTGTGGGTGGGTGGTTGCAATTCCTGATTTAAAGTACAGCCCCAGGGAGTAATCTTACAGCCATGCAGCTTCACATCCACCTTAATTAATATTGACTCTGGGCAGCTGTGCTCCCATTTTACAGAGAACACTGAAGTGGATAGGCAGAGTCTGCTGCAGAGCTGGACTCAGCAGGGCTGTTGTTCCAGACATGGCAAAGAATAACTGCCACTACGGAACACATTATACATCACGCACTTAACATGCATCATCCGCAGAGCATCCTCATTGACCTGGAGAGGTCTATCTCTTATTCTCCTCCTTCTTACAGTTGAATAAACCTGGGCTCAAGGAGGTTAAATGACTGACTTATGGTTCCACAGCAAATGATTTAGTGTTTAGTTAAGAAGATTTATTGGGCATTCAGTCTCTTCCAGACGCTTTTGTATAGTTGGGGCTAAGGGAAGCCCCTGACCTCAACGTGCTTACATTGTACTTGAGGAGAGTGGACAATGAATGAATGAAATGAATCAACAATATAGAACGTTAGAAGGGAATAAGGGCCTATCAGTCAGGACAGGCATGGCTTAAAGCAATGGTCAGCAAACTCTGACCCATGGGTCAGATCCTGCTCACTGCCTGTTTCTGTAAATCAAGTTTTAGTGGAACACAGCCATGCCCATGTGCTTCTGTGCGTATTTTCATGTTACAGGAGAGTTAAGTAGCTGCAGCAGTAATTGTGTGGCTCTCAAAGCCAGAAATTTTGTGACCCCTGGCTTCAACCAGGATTTATTTCTTGTCAATGCTTTATGCCCCGGTGGGTGGGCCCAAGAGCACAGCCTTTTGGTCCCTCAGGGAACCAGGCCAGTGGGGCACCCACCATCTTGAATGTTTGCAAGGCAAAGCAAGATTCTGGAAAGAGTCTCATATGGGCAATTAGGTGCCTGGCCTAGAAGTGACATGTGTCATTTCTGCTCAGAATTTTTTGGCCTTACCCAACAGAAAGAGTTCTAACTGTGACATGGGTTTAGGAAGTGAAGAGCTAGAAATATCTGGTGAGTTGCTCTGATGACCGCATGTGCTATGAGAAATAAGTAACCAGGATAAGCTGATAGGAATTGCCGGGGCTTTTCAATTTTAAACAATGCCTCCAGGGAGGGCGTGGATGAGAAGTCAGCTGGGATTTGAGCCCAGGTCTACTCATCTTGAAAGAATGTCCTTTCATCCTCCATGCTATGCTACTCTACCCTCCATAGCCCATAAAGAGCGGGTGCTGGGAAGGTCATTTGCTGGCTAAATGGGGAAGCACACTCCCTTGTGAACTCCTGCCAAGGGCCTCACTGCCCCTGTCCCCAGCCACCTCGTTCCAGCTGTGGGGTTTCTGACTCTCACAGGTCACAACTCCATAGCGGTCACAACCAGGCAGCTTTGCTGGCCAGTCCTGGGAGAGATGGGCTGGGGGAGGAGGGCGAGGGGCCCTCTCTGTGACGCTGTGACTCCATGAGGCACTACATTAATGTTATTAATAACCCTCTCAGCCTTTATTGAAAAGATGCTCTCCGTGCCTGAATTTGCCACTATGGCAACCCATTTATTAAGGCTGTAAGAGCTGGAGTCGCTTCAGACCATATTTATTACCATGATTTGCTGAGGGAAGGCTCTGATCCGGGACTGGGGCAACTGGGGGAGAGAACGTGTTGTTGCTTAGAGGGAAGATCTTGGCTCACCTTTCCAGGAGGTCAGTGAGGGATGCGGTTTCAGGGTCTCCCGATTAGATCAGGACTCAAATTGCAGTTGCAGTGTTTCGGGGTTGAACACAGTGGTGATTCCTTCTTTCTCTCTCTCTTTTTTTTCTTTTTTAGATGGAGTCTCGCTCTGTCCCCTAGGCTGCAGTGCAATGGCACAGTCTTGGCTCACTGCAACCTTTGCCTCCCGGGTTCAAGGGATTCTCCCGCCTCAGCCTGCCAAGTAACTGGGATAACAGACACCCACCATCATGCCTGGCTAATTTTTGTGTTTTTGTAGAGACGGGGTTTCACCATGTTGGCCAGGCTGGTCTTGAACTCTTGACCTCAGGTGATCTGCCCTCCTCAGCCTCCCAAAGTGCTGGGATTACAGTCGTGAGCCACCACACCTGGCCTGATTCCTTCTCTTAGTGTGCATACAGGACAGCAAGACTCAAAGGAGCCAAATGAGTCCCCAGGGGCACAGAACTGTGGCCAAGTGAGCAGCAGTGGGGGTCCTACAAGGCGGGGGCTCATTTTCTATAAAAATATAAACTAGATTTCTCTCTCTCTCTCCTCCCTCCTTTTCCTCATAATATATAATAAACTGTTTTAGCACCAGAGAAAACCCACAACATCCACTATGATGGTAATACCACCAGCAGCTAATGCAATCAGTGTCGGGCTACAGGATTTCTGTTCATTCTCCTGTCTGAATTGTCACCATAGTCCTATGTGGGTTTTATCATTGACCTCATTTTACAGGGGAGGAACCTGAGTTCTGGAGAGATTAGGTAACTTGTCTAAAGTCATACAACAAGCAAGTGCAGAGCTGGGACTCAGCTAGTTCTGATTCCAAAGCATGCACTCATATCCTGCATACCACATCATCTCCTTTTTTTTTTTTTGTTGTTGTTGTTGTCCCCTTTTCAGAGTCCAGAGGAGTGACAGGCTTATGCGCATGGACACCTTCTCCAATAACCGTTCCTTCTTTCTCAGGCCTTCCTCTAGAATAGTCTCAATATGAGCACTTGGTCAATGGAGTGGGATTTGCATTAGTTTGCTCAGGCTTTTGTAAAAAAGTTGCACAAACGGAGTGACTTTAACAACAGACGTTTATTTTCTCACCATTCTGGAGGCTGCAAGTCTGAGATAAAGGCGTTGGCAGGGTTGGTTTATTCTAAGGCCTCTCCTGTTGGCTTGTGGATGGCTGTCTCTTCACTGTGTCTTCACACAGTCTTCCTTCTGTGTACGTCTATGCCCTATTTTCCTCTTCTTATAAGAAAACCAATCATATTGAACCAGAACCTACCCCAATGACTTCATTTAAGTTTATATATATTTTCTTCTTTTTTTGAGACAGGGTCTAGCTCTGTTATCCAGGCTGGAATGCAGTGGCATGATCTCGGCTCCCTGCAACCTCTGCCTCCCAGGCTAAAGCCATCCTCCCATCTCAGTCTCCCGAGTAGCTGCCACCATGCCCAGCTAATTATTTTTGTATTTATTTTTTTTGTAGAGATTGGGTTTCATCATGTTGCCCAGGCCCCAGGCTGGTCTCGAACTCCTGAGCGTAAGCCATCTGCCTGCCTCGATCTCTCAAAGTGCTGGGATCACAGGCGTGAGCCACCATGCCAGGCCTCACTTAACTTTCATTACCTGTGTAAAGACCCTATTTCTGAATACAGTAACATTCTGCAGTATACAGGATTCAAGGCCAACTTCCTGGCATCTGGAGCTCTCTCGGGTCAGCAGAGAACATCCATGGAGTTTTGCAATGGAGCACTGCAGGCAACTGACTCCTGTCTACACTGAAAGCTCTCATTCCCCAGGCCTCACTGGAGTCCAGGTCACATTGATTCCATCTCAAAATGGTCCTCTCAAAAGGGCGTGAACTGTCTAGAATTCCCAAGGTCTTCTCTTCCATTCTAGGCCCTGGGCACACAGTTGCGCCACAGCTGTTCCTTCCTTCACACACTTTTTGCTGTTGCCCATTTAAGATGTGCTTCTGGGTATATTGGAATCTTCAGGCCTGGGATACCTCGTGTTTCTCTTCCCTCAGTTTGTGCTTTCTATTTCTGCTGTCTCCATGACTGACTGCATCCTTCCTGGCCTCCCTCCCTCTTTGCTTTCCTTCTTACCTCCCTTTCTCTCTCCCTTGCTTCTTTCTTTCTAACTCTCTTCCTCACCCCCAAAATCATTCTCTGTACACCTGTCCCATGTTGGGGACTGTGCTAGATGCTGGGGATTCAATGAAGAGCCCAAACTAAAAATTTAAAGCAAAGACAGATGCAAAAATGGAATCTCTCTAACATAGGCCCCATTCTCATGCAACTTCAGACTAGGGAGGAGAAGAGTAATGAAAGATTATTGCAAGTTAATGCATGGAAAATTGCACCCGCTAAAGTGGCAAGAAAAGGCATGTGTCATGAGAACATAAAATAAAAAGATTCCTTCTTGCCAGAAAGGCCAGTGGGTGAGGCTGAGCTGAGCTGAGCCTTGGAGGAGACATGAGGCTTAACTGGGCAAGGTGACAGGTGGGGCAGAGGTTTTGTGCACGAGGCAAATGATTTAGGCTGTGCAAGGACACTGTGGAAGGAAAAAGCTGAGCACGACTGAAGAGACAAAAGTAGGACAGTGTAATTGGAAGAAAGCAGGAAGCAATGTATGAGATGAGGTTGGCAGAGGCCAGATCATGAGAAGCATTAATGATTGGTTGAGAAATCCATTCATTTAGCCTCAATGGAATGTGGAGCCACTGATGGGTATTGAGCAGCCAGTGGGACTAGGCAAAGAGACCATGTTGGTGAGTACAAAAGATCATCCAGGCTGTTGAAAGAAAGCTGAGTGGGGGTAGGGAGGTCTGAGCATGTGGCTCATGGGGTGGGATATGTTACCAGATAGATGTCTTTCACTCTATGCACCCATTGGACTTTTTACTTTTTCCTTAGTAGAAGTTGTCACTTGTAAGATCAGATAGCAAAGACACCAAATCATTGTCTTTTTTAAAAAATTTATTTTGAGCTAATTTTATACTCATGTCAAAGTTGCAAAAGTAATCAGAAAAATCCCATTCTCCCAGCTTCCCCCAATAGCATATTTTATAATCATAGTATAATGATCAAAACCAGGAAACTGATATCGGTACAATATTATTAAGAAAACTAGACGTTTTTTCACCAGTTGATATCACTGTGTGTGTATGTTTTTTTTTTTTTTTTGAGATGGAGTTTTGTTCTTGTCACCCAGGCTGGAGTGCAATGATGTGATCTTAGCTCCCTGCCAACTCTGCCTCCCAGGTTCAAGCGATTCTGCTGCCTCAGCCTCCTGAGTATCTGGGATTACAGGCACCTGTCACCACGCCCAGCTAATTTTTGCATTTTTGTATTTTTTTTTTTTTTTTTTTTTTTTGAGACAGAGTTTTGTTCTTGTTGCCCAGGCTGGAGTGCAATGGCATGATCTTGGCTTACTGCAACTTCCACCTCCCAGGTTCAAACGATTCTCCTACCTCAGTCTCTGGAGCAGCTAAGATTACAGGCATGCACCACCATGCCCAACTAATTTTTTTTTGTATTTTTAGTAGACATGGGGTTTCACCATGTTAGTCAGGCTGGTCTGGAACTTCTCACCTCAGGTGATCCACCTGCTTCTGCCTCCCAAAGTGCTGGGGTTGCAGGCATGATCCACCACACCTGGCCGTGTATGGGTTGTAAATTACGGACTTTTAAATTTTCAAGGTTTGTGGCAGAAAAGGAAACATCCTTGCCAAGCTAGTGTCCTCTATCCCAAATACTTAAAGAACTTCTCGGGCCGGGCGCGGTGGCTCAAGCCTGTAATCCCAGCACTTTGGGAGGCCGAGACGGGTGGATCACGAGGTCAGGAGATCAAGACCATCCTGGCTAACACTGTGAAACCCCGTCTCTACTAAAAAAATACAAAAAATTAGCCGGGCGAGGTGGTGGGCGCCTGTAGTCCCAGCTACTCGGGAGGCTGAGGCAGGAGAATGGCGTGAACCTGGGAGGAGGAGCTTTCAGTGAGCTGAGATCCGGCCACTGCACTCCAGCCTGGGCGACAGAGCGAGACTCCGTCTCAAAAAAAAAAAAGAACTTCTGGGTTTCTAAATGAGTGGAAATTAGTGAGAGAGCATGGGACTTAGATGAGATGATTTAGTCCTGTAAAGGACAGAAGCACCCTTCAGTGTGCTTCTCTTGGATGGCTGGGGCAGCTCTATGGTGAATTTCTATCCTCCACTCTTTTCCCCAGCTCTGTCATCCGCTCTACTCACAGCTATTAGATTTGCTGAAAGCCCACCTCTGCCTGTGCTCTGCAGGCCACAGCATCTCCCCTCTCCCCTCTCCCCTCTCCCTTCTGCCCCTTCCTATGAGGTGAGGTAGAGACCTCTCGGGACGTCCTCTGGATTTCTCTACCTATCGGCCCCAGCCAGCCTGATATCCCCCATCTTCCTGGTAATTCCTTCCTAGTTTAACTGTGACTCTTCTGTACCTGACCTTATTCTACCACTGGTGTCTGTGTTCAACTGTATCCTTTCATCTGGAAAGCTCATTTTCTTCAATTCTGCCTGTACAAATTCTACTCACCCTTCAAGGCCTCAGCACACCCCTCCACCCCCGCCGCCTTGTCTCTCATCTTCACATGACCTCTTTCAGGTTTTAGCTCAAATGTTCCCTCCTTAGAGAAGTCTTCCCACCCCAACTACACTCCCCTCTATCCTGACTGATTTTGTTGCTAGTACTTTCAGTCTCCGAAGTTATTCTGTTGGTTGACTTGTTTCCTGTCTTTTCTACCAGCATGTGAGTTTTCAGTACATCAAGACCCAGTCTGTCTTGGCCTCCACTATAACCCTGGTACTTGGAACAGGGGATGACACACAAAGGTACTCAGTCCATATTTACTCAGAGACTTGTTGACATATAAATCATAGTGATTGTGTTTAGTTAAATAATAATAATAATGAAAATAATAATAATAATACTAGTAGTTTTACGGCTGGGGTAGCCGCACTTTCCTCTGAACTCTACAACTCGCTGCCTTGGCTTTTGCTGTGGATGGCTCTATATCACAGGTCACAGCTAAATCTGGATAGGTCTGTCTGTATGCAGATGCAGAGTCCCTTGAGAGGGTTGGTATTCTTCATCTCTGGATCTCCTTTAGCCGCTGGCCCAGGAGTTGGCACGTGGAAAGCTGTCATGGTAAATATTCTGAATGAACAAATATTTGAATGAATGAGAAAGAGCGGCTATCATTGCTTCTATTTCGCAACTAGTAACAGTTCAGTTCAGTGTGCAGACCCACACCAGCAGGAGAGCTGGGCAGAGGAGCCAGGCATCATCCTCTCTCTTCCCCACACCCTCTGCGTGCACTTGGCCTCCCTGTCTCCTGCTCTCTAGGCTCTTAGGAGTACAATAGTTTGTACAATAAGTACAAACCCATAAAGCTCTCTCCAGTATATCTTGCTTAACCGCTCTTATCAGAATAGAGGAGAACTGAAAGGGCTTTCGAAAGAGCCATCTGTTAGTTTTCATAAAGACATTATGTGCTTCCCATCACAGGGTTTTTGCTGTCTCTGTCATGTGTCTGCCCTCCCTCTGCTGTCTGAGAGAGCAGGAGCGTGGTGCCTCTCCACTTTCCTGTCTGTGCATGGCTGCTGGAGGTGGGTTGCAGATGAGTATTTATCTAAAAGTGAAGAGATCTGACTTATAAGCAAGCCTGATATTAAATGTATAAATAATGCATCCTGTGGCATTATTTATAATGCAATAACATCCCTATAATGTAATAAAAGTATGCAGGTCCCCAGCACTTTGCTTAACCCCTTAATGTCTTGGAAGATGCTGTGGGTTTACCAGCTTCCTCATGCTTCAGGGGCTTTGGGCCATATGCCAAGCCTGGCCAGAGCCTGGCTCCTGAACAGCTGAAGCCTCTTCATAACCTGCAAGATAAGCTCAGTCCCAGTATATGGGATGGTGATTTCCAAACTTTGTTGTGAGTCAGAATGGAGATTTCCTAACTTCAATTTACAGTTTTGGAATCTCATAGCATGGGGAGGGGACATATGTGTGTTTAACCAGCTCCCTGATAGGTTCTAAGCCATGTCAGTAAGGGCTCTTGGTCAGTCCTGACTTGTGACAGAATAGACTAATGAGCAGCTCCAGATCATTGCTATGGGACTCAAAATCAAGTCAGTCTTGCTAGGATTGCACTGGCCTTGTACCTCAGTTTCAGCTCCTGCTCAGTTGCACAGAATGCACACTCCTCCTGCCACTCAACGTTAACTGTGTGTCTGAACCCAGCCACCTGCTGGCAGGCTTCCTCAAGGCCGTGGTGCCTAACCGGTCCTCTTGAGTTTTGCCTGCTCTGGTATTTCCTTACTTATCAGATGGCAGAAAATTCTGGGTTGACCCAGGAAACCTGTGCTTACTTGGGTGCCTGTGTCTGATATCTTGCAAATTCCTCTGGTTTCCAGACTGGCCTGGGATCCCAGTACTACCCAGAGATCTACCTTTCTTTTGGGGTCTCTGTCTCATTCTCCAAAGTGGCTGTCTTGTGGTGTCTAGTGTCCTTGGATTTCAATATCTCCCTTTTACATGATCAAACAAAACAAACAAAAAAGAAAAAGACAACCTTATATACGGGGACACTGAAAAAAACAGAATCCATCAGTGGGATGGATACCCTGAACTTTCTGTTCCTCACCCTGGCTGCCCACCTTCAAGTATATCTCTGCCTCTATCCATGCTGTCTGTCATCCTTCCCACCACAATGGAAGAGGCTTATGGTCTCCACCATTAGGTGAAATTCCTCACTTGTACTCTGGATCCCAACCCTGCAGCCTCCCGAGGTAACTCTGTCCATAAACAATCTCTTCTCTTTCTCCTGAATCTTCAACTTGTTTTCCTACTGGTTTTTCATCAGCTTCTAAACATGTTCAGCTTCTCTCATCCAACTATCATCATTTGGCTCAAGGCTTTTTCTAGCTATTATCCTATTTTCTCCCCCATCTCAACCGTATTTCATAATAATAGTGGTGTGTGTTTGTTGACTCTTGTGAATAGATACAGTAACAATATATAATGAATGTGCTAACTCGCCTAGTATTAATTGATTTTTTTTGAGATAGGGTCGCACTATGTTGCCCAGGCTGGGGTGCAGTGGGCTATTCACAGCTTGATTGCAACATACCACAACCTTGAACCCTGGCCTTAAGCAATCCTGTCACCTCAGCCTCTTAAGTAGCTGAAAGTACAAGCATGTGCCGTTATACTTGGCTTAATTTATTTAATCCTCACAATAATCCTATGAAAAATTAATACTACATGAGTTAACACCTAATTAAGATATGGAGAGATTTGGTGACTTGCCCAGGGATACATACTAGTGTAAGGTTTGATCCCAGGCAGTCTGACTTTAAAGCAAATGTCTACATTTGCCTATGAATGTTTCTCACCTGTTAGTCCTCCACAATTTGATTTCTACTCTCAGGTCAGCAGAGGCCTAATCTCTGTATTGTTACATCCAGTGGGGACTTTTCGGGCCTAGTTGCACCAGATAGCACGGACCTCCTTCTTCATTTTTGGTCTTCCCTTCTTTTGTTCTTGAGTCCCCATACTCTCCTTGTTTTCTTTTTACCTCTCTGGTCACTTCTCAGTCACATTTGCAGGCTCTTCTCTCTTGGCTCAAGACCTTACATTTTGGGGTGTTCCCTTCTTTCCACTCTACACACTGTTCCTGTCTTAATTTGCCAACTACATTCTAAGAACCTCAAGTCTTGGTTTTGATAACTAAACCAGAGGTCCATTTGTTTGCCTAAAATCTCAAAACAAATATTTTCCTAATTTAGTCAATATTTGGCCTGATGTCAGCTCTTCCTCTTCTCTTTTCTGTCTCAGTCAACAACCACCAAGTATTCATCCATTTGTTCTAGCTGAAATTTGCATAGCATTTTTAACTTTTCTGTCTATTTTTTTGAGATAGAGTCTCGCCCTGTCGCCCAGGCTGGAGTACAATGGTGCAATCTCGGCTCACTACAACCTCTGCCTCCCGGGTTCAAGTGATTGTCCTGCCTCAGCCACCTAAGTAGCTGGGATTACAGGTGCATGTCACCATACCCGGCTAATTTTTTGTATCTGTAGTAGAGATAGGGTCTCATTATGTTGGCCAGGCTGGTCTCGAACTCCTCACCTTGTTATCCACCTGCCTCGGCCTCCCAAAGTGCTAGGACTGCAGGCATGAACCACACCACACCCCGCCCAACTTTTCTGTCTCTTTTACCCACTCTGTCTAAACAGTCACCAAGTTCTATGAATTCTCTCTACTAACTCTCAACCACATCCATGTTCACACCCCTCCTGATATCCCCTGGGTCTCTATTTCCATCATCTCCTTGAATTCTTGCTACCGGTTTCTAATTGGTTTCTTGATTCCAGTCTTGTGGTCCTCTATATGTTAGTTATGAACTATTTATACAGAAAATTATAGATAATGGTAGAACAGACATTCATCTACCACTTAGATTTAACAAACATTAGTATTTTGCCATATTTGGATTAACCAATTAAAGAATAAAATGTTATAAATACAGTTAAAGAAAAGGGCCTCATTCTTTTCTTACACATCTTTCTATCCCAAAGGTAACCACTGACAAGCTGGTATATGTCTTTTCTTTCTATGTTTAAAAAATTTATATGTAGATATATATCTACAATTTGCTTGATTTAAATATTTAAAATTCATATAAGTTATATTATACTGCATGTATAATTCTGAAAACATTAATGAATATTATACCTTTGAGATTTACTGATGTTGATACCTAGAGCTCTGATTCATTCATTTGAGCTGCTATGCTAAACTGTAGTTATAATCTATACTTTCCTTATCAATTTCCCTATCCCTAGTTGCATCCAGGCTTTCTCTGTTATAATAAATGCTTGCAGAGAAATCTGCACTCCCATGTTTATTGCAGCATTATTCACAATGGCCAAGATATGGAGCCAACATAAGTGTCTGTCAACAGATGAGCGAACAAAGAAAATGTGGTACATATCCACAATGGAATACTATTCAGCCATATAAAAGAATGAAATTCTGTCATTCCTGGAAATGTAGATGAATGACATAAGTCAGACTCAGAAAGATAAATACCACATGTTCTCACTCATATATAGGAGCTAAAAATGTTGAACTCATAGAAGCAAAGAGTAGAATTGTAGTTACTAGAAGTTGGGAAGGGTAGTGGGGAGGGAAGAAAAAGTAAATTGGTTAATGGATACAAAAATATAGTTAGATAGGAGGAATAAGTTCAATTGTTCCATAGCTCTGTAGGGTGACTATAGTTAACAATAATTTATTGTATATTTTTAAATAGCTGGAAGAGAGGGTTTTTAATGTTCTCAACACAAATAAATGACAAGTGTTTGAGGTGATGAATTTGCTAATCACCACACATTGTATAGTGTATCCAAATATCACTCTGTATCCCATTAATATGCACAGTTACTGTGTGTCAATTAAAAAGAAGGTTAAGAAACAAGCAAGCATGCTATGCTTTGGAAAAGAAATGTCTTAGATGACTCAGAAAGTCATCTGAGACTCAAAAGATACACATGGAGAATTTAAACAAAGTTGTTCCATGTTGTGAAAAAAGTGTTACAATAAACATACTTATTCAAGGATCTTTAAATATTTATGTGTTGCTCTCCTTTTCAAGGGTTAGATCTTGTGTAGTTTGTTCTCACATTGCTATAAAGAAATACCTGAGACTGGGTAATTTATAAAGAAAAGAGGTTTAATTGGCTTATGGTTCTGCAGGCTGTACAGGAAGCATGGTGCTGGCATCTGCTTGGTTTCTGGAAAGGCCTCAAGAAACTTACAATCATGGTGGAAGGCAGAGGGGAAGCAAGGCGTCTCACGTGGTGGGAGCACTAGCAAGAGAGAGAGGGGGAAGATGCTACACGCTTTTAAACAACCAGGTCTCATGATAACTCACTCAATATCAGGACAACAGCACCAAGGGGGTGGTGCTAAACCATTCATGAGAAACTGCCACCCACCAGGCCCCACCTCCAATACTGGGGACTGCAATTCCACATGAGACTTGGTGGGGACACAGATCTAAACCATCTCAGATCTAAAATGAGAATAGTTGAGCGTTATGCTCTAAGAATCTGTCTTAGTCTGTTCAGGCTGCTATAACAAAATACTACAAACAGGTGGCTTATAAACAACAGAAATTTCTTACGGTTCTGGCATCTAGGAAGTCCAAGATCAAGGAAATGGCAGATTTGGGGCATGGTGAGGGTCCACTTTCTCATAGACAGTCTTCTTTCCACTCCAACCTCACATGGTGGAAGTGGTAAGGGGTCTTTCTTGGGTTTCTTTTATAAGAGCACTAATCCCACTTATGAGGATTCCACCTCCATGACCTAATCACTTTCCAAAGTCTCCACATTCTCTTACCATCACCCCGGGGGATGAGGATTTCAACATATGAATTTTAGGGGAACATAAACGTTCAGCTCACAGTGGTGTATCTTTACCAGATTTTGCCATTTTTTTTTTACAATGGTTTTCATCAATTTATACTTCCATCAAGAGTTTATCAGAATTTTCATTTTCTTACATTTTCGCCGCAACTCACACATACTTAAATATGAAGAGTGAGAAGTGGTACATCATTGTTTTAATTTGTGTTTCCCTAATTGATAGTGATTTTGAGAATTTTTTATTGATGTTTTCTGTAAATTGCTGGTTTCATTCCTTCCACATTTTTATATTGTTTACTTTTTAAATTAATTTTAGACAACCCCATCAAAAAGCGGGTGAAGGATATGAACAGACACTTCCTAAAAGAAGACATTTATGTGGCCAACAAACAGATGAAAAAAAGCTCATCATCATTGGTCATTAGAGAAATGCAAATCAAAACCACAATGAGCTACCATCTCACGCCAGTTAGAATGGCGATTATTAAAACATCAGGAAACAACAGACACTGGTGAGGCTGTGGAGAAATAGAAACGCTTTTACACTGTTGGGGGGAGTGTAAATTAGTTCAGTCATTGTAGAGGGCAGTGTGGCGATTCCTCAGAGATCTAGAACCAGATCTACCATTTGACCCAGCAATCCCATTACTGGGTATATCCCCAAAGGATTATAAATCATTCTACTATAAAGACACATGCACACGTATGTTTATTGCAGCACTGTTTACAATACCAAAGACTTGGAACGAACCCAAATCCCCATCAATGATAGACTGAATAAAGAAAACATGACACATACACACCATGGAATACTATGCATCCATAAAAAGAGCGAGTTCATGTCCTTTGCAGGGACATGGATGAAGCTGGAAATCATCATTCTCAGCAAACTAACACAAGAATAGAAAACCAAACACTTCATGAACGATGGGAACACATGGACACAGGAAGGGGAACATCAGGGCCTGTTGGGGTTGGAGGCAAGGGGAGGGCATTAGGCATTAGGACAAATACCTAATGTGTGCAGGGCTTAAAGCCTAGATGATGGGTTGATAGGTGCAGCAAACCACCATGGTACATGTGTACTTATGTAACAAACCTGCGCATTCTGCACATGTATCACAGAACTTAAAATTATCCAGAAGAGGCTGGGCATGGTGACTTATGCCTATGATCACAGCAAAAAGTTAATTTTAGGAGTTCTTTATACATCCCAGAAACCAATCCTTTATTGGTTATGTGCTTCCCTTTTTCTCTATTAATGGTATTATATATTCTTCCAGAGCTTTAATTTTAATGTAAAAAAGATGTCCCAATTCCCCCACTTTGGTTTGTACTTTCTCATCTTGTTGAGAAATCTCTCTTGATGTCATAAAGTTGTGTTGTTATATTTTCTTCTGAAAGTTTTACAGTTTTTTTAGAACTTAGGTTCTTTAACTGAAACTCCTGTGTGTAAGTGGTGTAGATGTGAGATTTAATTTTATTTCAATTCTCACATACATCGTTGTACAAGATCATATATTGATGAAACCATTTCTCTGCTGATCTGTAATGCCACCTCTGTCATATATAATGTTCCTTTATACATGGATAAACTGAGCTTTCTTTTTTTTCTTTTGTCTAATTGTCGGTCCTTACACCAGCACTACATATTTTAGTTGCTGTAGCTTTATAATGACTCTTTAAAAAATTGATATATAATTAACATACCATAAATTTCGTCCTTTCAAAGTGTGCTCTTTGATGTGGAATTTTTTTTTTTTGGTATATTTACAGAGTTGTGCAACCATCACTCCGATCAGTTTTAAAACATTTTCATTACCCTAAAAGAAACCATAAATCCTTAAACTATTACCTCAAACTCCACATCCCTTCTCCAGCTCTGGGAAACCACTAATACATTTTTTGTCTTTATAGATTTGCCTATTCAGGATATTTTATACACTTGATGTAATGTTTTCAAGGTTCATCAATGTGTAGAATGTAACTATACCACATTGCTTTTCATGGCTGAATAATATTTCATTGTATGGATATCTTGCAATTTGTTTACCCATTCATTAGTTAATGGACACTTGGGTTTTTCTTCTTTTTGGCTATGAATTTTCATGTATGAGTTTTTTATGAACGTATGTTTTTAATTCTCTTGAGTATGTACCTGAGAGTGGAATTACTGGATCATATGGTAACTCTGTTTAACCTTTTGAGAAGCTGTTACATTGTTTTTCAAAATGTTGGCTCCAACCATTTTACATTTCCACCAGCAATGTATGAGGACTCAAAATTTTTCCAGTCCTCATCAACACTTGTTAATTTTCTTTTTTTAAAAAAATTATAGTCATCCTCGTAGGTGTGAAGTAGTATTTCATTGTGGGTTTGACTTTCATTTCCTTAATGATTCATGAGGTTGTGCACCTTTCATGTGCTTATTGGCTGTTGTGTATCTTCTTTGGAAAAAGCTCTATTCATATCCTTTGCCCATTTTCACACTGGGTCTTTTATTGTTGAGTTGTAAGAATAGTTACTCTTTATATCTAGCAAGGAAAGTTGTCCCTCTCACTCCTCATTATCTTCCTTCTTTTTATCCTCCCTATTCTTCAAAATTATGATAGTTATCTCTTGTTATTTGCATAGTTTTATGAAGTTTTGGATCAGTTTGTTATGTACTACAATTTTTTTTTTTATTTTGATAGATTTTTCATTGAATTTAGAGATAGATTACTTTGGGAGAGAATTGCCATCTTCAGATTATTGTCTTCCCATCCATGAACATGGTATATCCTTCCATTTTTTTGGGTCTTCTTTATTTCATATTCTGACAAACTTCAGCTGCATTCCCTTATGGAGAAATTTACTGCTGTTCAGTTGTGCACATGACCTTCCACAGCCCTCTTCCCTACGGATGAATTGCTGGGTCAATTTCCCAGTAATCTCATTCTTTTGATGTTGGTTTTAGAGTTGCTTTTCCTTCTCATGCACTCTCAAATACTTTCACATTCAGATTTTAATCATTTAAGAAACTCCAAGAGCATTCAGATTCCTGAGCATGGAAGAGGATGGATAAGTGGTGTCATCTGTTTCTCAAATTGCTGGATTTTCAGGAAAAAGCTTGAGTTGAAGCCTAGTATATAGAAGTTGATGGGATAAACCTTGCCTTAAAAGAGTCTTGACATGTCTTGAAGGATGCTAACCTATAAACAAATAATTGTATAGCTGGCTCCAGGTAAGTAAAATATTTTGTGAAATATTTAATTTGTTAATAAAAAAGCTTCCACTTCAAAGTTGATTACTGCTTCTGTGTTATAGGGAAGGATGAGAAGTCATTGTTGAGAAAATCTCTGGGAAGAGGGACTTGAGTAGATTCTTTTGTTATGAAAATATAAAGTTAGGAGCTAACCACTGGCTTTGGGAAAGGTTGTAACTAGACAAATTGTTATGACCTCACGAAGTCTGTACTTCTTAGTATCTAGACATTGAAAGCTACTAGATATAGGATGAACAAATTTCATACGAGAAATAGAGCATCAGAGAAGGAACACAATTTTTGACTTTCCAGGTTATGAGGACTTCTTTGAATACAATGGGTAGGACAGAAGTCTCCTGAGCAGGAGGGGCACAAAGGGAGAACACAGTAGGAAGGGGTGAGGTGGGAGGAGCCTGCACTTGTGATCAGGACTTACAGTGTGTGACAAAAACTAGTGCTGCACAAACCTCTTCTGACTCATTCTCAGATGGAAATAACCCCAGTGACTGCTCCCTGCATCCCACAGAGAGGAAGGCTGCTTCTGGTGCCTTCTGTTTCTGAGTTGTTTTACCTTGCACCCTCTAGGTGGTGCACCTGAGTTCCAGCTGTTCAGGCCTGTGGAAAGAGCAGGAATGACTAGCAGAAGAACTGGGAGTTATCCAAGAGCCGAGGTCCTAGGGTGAAGAGGTGCAGGGGAGCTCAAGCCAGTGTTTACTAATTATTTTAAAACCCTAATTGCAAGGGGTGAAGCAGATTATAACAGTTACAGTGATGATATGAAGAGCTGAGCAGTATAATACAGATTTTAATTACTTTTTCATTCAGCACATATTTGTTGAATGTCTGTTGTATGCCAGCAACTGTTGTAGGTGCAATAAAACAAGACCCCTGCTTGCAGTCTAGTGGGGGAGGAAGATAGGCAATAAGGAAACAAAATGCTTGGGTACAAAGGACAGAGGAAGGCAAGTGGAGGAGTTAGTGATATGCTAGACACACTAGGGGATGGTTTCCCAGAGCAGGGGTTTGCACGATGAAATAAGAGCCCACCTTGCAACCCAGCCTGTGCTGTGGAACAGGAAGAGTAAAGAGAGGACTTTAGGGACTGGGGAAAAATGTGTGCCCATATCCAGAAGTCCCAACCACAGGAAGGAGGGACTCAGGAAACTGTCTGGGAGTCACTGAATATTGTCGGTTGTGAAGTACAGGGAGATGAGGCCACATAGGTGTTTAGGAGCCAGGTCATGATTGGACAAGCTATGGGGTTGGAGCTTTATCCAGTGGTGATGGGAAAACAGAGGGCGATTTTAAGTGGGTGGATTTGCCGGCAGCATCTTGGGGAATAAACTGGAAGTGGGGAGACAAGCTAGGGAGACTAGTGGGAGGCAGTGTGCGTAGCTCTCCAGGAGGTGTCAGGGAAAAGGTATGGGGCTTGAATCAGCTCAGTGGTGCTGGAGATGAAGGAAAGGAGGTAGGTTTGACTGAGTTTGGTGACCGACTGAACATGGCAGTGGGAGGGACATGGAGGAATCCTCAATGCCCTGGTCCCTGGCCTGAGTGACCATTCACATTGCCTGAGTGGCCCCCTTTGCCCTATGCATGTGTATTCCTGACCCCAGAGTCATTTTTATTACTTTCAAGTGTGTAGAGTAACCAGAACTGAACTAATAAAGTGCAGCAGTTCTGCTTTAATGAGCAGAAAAGAGTAATTTGTAATTAGCATATACATTATTTGTACATAATGAGTGCTTCCAAAGTCCTTATGGAGTTGCTTGTCTTCCTAAGTATTTAAAGACCCACCTCCTCCCAACCATCTTGTTTATGCTGTTTATTTGTACTATCTGTTCTTAAAAATACACCCACGTGCATATGTACACATTGACACATTCATTCGCCTGCAGCCATCTGCACATTGTCTGCAGCCAGAGAGGCACACATAGGAACATGCAGCTACCATTTCACTCATTTATAAATGTAACCCCACACTTGCATGCACCAGCACAGATACACAAACACTCAGGTCTACACATAAAAATGTGCACACATGTGTGCACACAAGTACATGTACCTGTTCCCTTGTATATACACCTGCCCAGGAAGTACACAGAACATGTGCTTTCATAAGAGGCCACAGATGCAAACTTGCATTCATAAGTGTGCCCATGCACATACATGTGTGTACACACAGGTCACAGGTCTTCATGCACACATGTTCATACAGATACATAAATCTGGGAGGAATTGGGGATTCAACTGGTCTCTTTCTCCTCAAGTACTGATAATGTAAAGCTTTTTATCATTTTGGTCTTGTCCAAAGATTTGAGGCTTTGGAGGCTTTGTCTTCCTGTTCAAAGCATCTTGTTCTTGTGTGAATCAGCTACTGTTAGCTAATGTTACCTCTCTGTTACACTACTGGAAAGCTGGATTTATGAATGATCCCTAAAATAAAGATCCTACGTGTACCACAGCAATAGGCCTAAATGAGTAGCTGAGAGGTGAACTTTTGCCTCCTCGGGCCCAGGCCTCTGCTGGGGCAATAAGCAATAAACAACTGTAGCTAGTACCATTGTTTTTGGGCCCCTACACAAAAACCTCTGCATAGTGATAAGATAGACTGAAAACAAGCAGGTTCTGAGTAGTAATTATGTACCAGGATTTCTCATCTACATTACCACATGGACTTATTCTATAGCATTTAGAGGTCACAATAATTATCCTCATATTACAGATAAGAAAACTGAGGCTCAAAGAAATGAAAGCATTTGCTCATGGCTGCACAAATATGGGTTTGAACCCAGGAGAATCTCTTGTATTATTTAATCTCTTCTCCTTAGCTCACCACCCTCTGCCCTGCTGGGTCCCCCAAACACAGGGTTTGCTGGAGCAGATATGAGACAATGACAGAGCTGGTGATGGTCTTTAGTGCCTCTGAACTCCCATGAGGTGTTTCTGCGTCGTAGAAGAGCAATGATGAGATGCTCCATTCACCCAAGGGTCAGAGGTGGTCTTTCCTGGGGAAAACATGACTCCACTTTTCTGACCTTGAGGTTTGCTTTTGACATGACTCCAGAGAAGGTGCTGGTAAAGCCTTCGTTCGTTGCTGTGAGGATTTGAGTAGACATCGTACCTCAGCTCCAAAAATTAGGTTTGCAACAATTTACAATAAGATATATACCCTAGGTGAACAAGCAAAGGACCAGGACTCCTTTATCATGTTAGAAATGTCATAGTTCCTAAAATGTCTAAGTTGTGTGGTTGGTCACCTGCCATACATTGGCCATTCACTATCAGCCAAGCATTGTTCCTAGATGAACCTGGGCATAGGAGAAGTTGAAGAAGACACCCAGGCCACTTTTGGTTTACATTACTGGAAACATTTTAAAGACGAAAACTCATGCAGATGTTTTTATAGCTATTATTTTATTTTAGCCTTAAAACACTCATGAGGAAAGTAATGTTAGTAATGTGACAACAGCTGACTTTTATCGAATAGTTACTATCAACCAGGTCCCACAATACTCTCAATATGCTATGTGCTTCACATGCAAGAGTCTATTCAATTCTCACAACAACCCAGTGAAGTTTGAGTCCTACAGTGTTCCTACAGTACAGCAGTAATAACTGCTCCATTTTCCTGTTGAAAAAGAAAGACTCAGTGAGGTAAAGTGACAGGGCAGCATCTGCAGTAGAATCCAGGTCTCCTGACTCTTCGGACTGATCTCATGTCCTAGTACCATCCAGGGTCAGAGACTGCAAGGGCAGGTGGAATAAGGTTAGAGTGCTAGGAACAATATGCTGATGTGTACTCCAGTCTCTGTGGCCCTAAAACTGTCACAAGTGATGGTTTCCAGCCAAGTCAATTGGGTGTCTGACTTTCATCCTGGGACCAGGAAAGTGGGGCTTCATGACTGCCTTGATGGTACTGGTTTGTTTTACAGTGTTTGCCAATTTCTGTGGTGTAAATACTTACATCATGTCTGATTTCAAGCTAACAACTGTTTAGCAATTGAGAGAGAAGAATAGAGGGAGAAGGGAAGAGAGAGAGGCATTTGCTTACATCATGTCTGATTTCAAGCTAGCAACTGTTTAGCGATTAGGAGAGAAGGACAGAGGGAGAAGGGAAGGGAGAGGGACATATGTAACAACTGCATATTTAACAATTGGCTTTCTGGCTCCTCCAGCCCACTACTTGGGCCCAACACCCTGGCAATTAACCTTTTGCTACTCCTGGGCTCCAAGGAGGCCAGGCCGTGGGAACAGAGCACCAGAAGGATGTTTCAAGGCAATTTCTCCATTGCCTCAACCTGGATGAGGCTGATAGTGTTTTACTTCTTCCTTTGCCTCCCTCAGGGAGAAAACAAAGAGTGGATCCCAGAAAGGCCAGGGCCTCTAATCTCTTAGTACAAGGCTTTGAAAGGAGAGGAAGGGAGCTGGGTCTACCGCAGAGAGCTGGCAAGGCTGGGTCTCTGGAGGCTGGGGCCAGGGGCTCCGCATGCGGAGTATGGAGCAGAGCTGGTGGGCTGGGAGGAAACGGCTGGCGGAAGGCCTCCTGGACCCTCTATCCTGTCTTCATCACTCCACACAGATTAATGAGCCTCAGGATGCCCTCGGTTTTGGCCAGCCATGCTCGGGGCCTCCCCAAAATAGACAGGACGCCCAGTGCCTCTTGTTATTGTCCCTGCTATTGTCTTTATGAGCCTCGTGGGCTCAGGGATCACATCCTAACACTTCCTCTTCATGCTTAATCACCATCCGGATGGATGGACACTTGCAGACAGACTGAGGGCAATGCAGACTCCAGGCAGCCAGGCACTGTATGCGTGTGGAGAGATCTGGCCCCACCATGTCCATGGCTGAAAAGGGAGAAATGGGGCTATGGCGGAGCTTTTGCAAAGACTCAGAGGTCCTTTCTTGGCTGAGGCTGGCTGAGGGGGCCACCCAGCTCAGAGTTGGTGACCTGGGGTGGGGCAGTGTCTGGGGCAGAGTCAGCCACTAGGGGGCAGGCCCGGACAGCAGGTGGGCCAGGCAAAACCCTGTCAATGCTCAATAGGGTGGTGGGAGGACTGACAGCCATACAAACTGACCCCCTTGGGGTTTTGGGGCCCTCTCCGGGGTCTGGTCAGCTCCAGAGAGAACCAATGCTCAGGGATTGAGCATAATCTGTAGATTCCCTGTGTCATCCTAGTCTGGGGCGATGGAACTGTGGTGAGCCGCATCTGCGTCTGGATGGGGATGGACACGTGGCTTCCCCCTGCTGTGGAAGATGCAAGGAGCAGGAAGAACGGTGACAGAGAAGGACAGGCCTGGGATAGGGTCAGGAGCTGCCAGCTGCAGCCCCAGCATGAAAGCCAGATGCAGGAACCCTGACTTGGGGTATGCAAGCCCCTGAAGGGGCCTTTTTGGTTTGTATCCTCCTGGGCCTGCCTGGCCAGGCCAGCTTCCTGTTAGCCTGGCAAAGCTGAGATTTGTCAGCTACTCTAAAGCAGTCCCTGCCCTTCCTGCTCTTGATTCTGCAATATTTTGCCTTGGTTGATTCTGGCAGCTTGTGAGCCCTCTGAGCTTGCTGCCTGCCCCGGATGAAGCTGTCTGAGGCTGAGCTGAGCTGAGCTGTCTGAAAGTCAGAGAAGCTTAGGATTTACCTTAAGAGAAAAATACTGGGATACACCCACTACTAGGAGGCCTGATAGACCCAGTGACCTATGGCAGACCATTTATTCTATTCAGCCATTCTCCCATCCATCCATTGCCTCCATCCATCTAGCCCCTTATCCATCCATCCATCCATCCATCCACCCACCCACCCACCCACTCATTTATCTACCCTGCCATGTATCCCTCCATCCTTATCCATCCACCTGCCCATCCTTCCCCATTCATCCATTTATCAATCCATCCATTTTCCATCCATCTATTAATCTAGTCTATCAGTATATGTCATTGAAACTTACTTATGCCAGGCTCTCCTTTTGGTCCTGAGAATGCAGCAGTTCACATAACAGAAAAAGTTTCTGGATCATGAGAGCTAAATTTGAATGGCAGTATCCCAGTGACAAGCCAAATCACTCACTATGACGTAAGGATGGAAATCGATGGCTCAGCTCTTAATCCATCGAGGCAGCAAACTTCCTACACCTCTTGCCCTGATATGTACAGACATATTTACAATATGTATGAAGGCACCCCAAAATATGCATACCTGTGTATGCTCACATTGCATAACAATGTGTATCCAACCCTTGGATAGCAACATATCTTCAGGATACTTTGTGTACACATACCACCACACCTGAATGTATAACTATCTAAATACGTGCATGTGCATGTACATAAATTCACATACGCACATGTACATATATATGGGCACGCAAGGCGCACACATTTGCACATATATACATACATGTATATGTGCACCAGGAACACACAGGTGTGCGCACACACACAGACACACCTGTGCACAGCTACTTGGGCACATTGGCATATGCATTTAACTTCATACAAATATATACACTTGGGTACAGTTTGGATCTGTATGCATATAAGATACATGTGCCCACATATGCACCTATCCATGCACACAGGTTGCATGTACATGAGCCTACACATGTGCATGTAAATACTCCCTCTGACTTTGACCTTTTCACCAAAGCCCCCGAACCCTACCATTTCCCCATTCTGTCCTGGGGAATTATCCATATCTCTGACAAGAGAATGGGTTACTAATGCAGCCACAGAGCTGTTTTGACACTTTTGATGAATAACATTCAATACTATTAATTGGAACAATTGCTTTTCATTTAACTAAATCACGGGAATTGCTAAACTAAATTGAAACGGAATGTGATTTTGCTTCGCACTGCTTTAATATGGGCCTCTAAATGTCTTCTCCCTGAAGGATTAGTAACTTAATCACCCACCAGTGATAACTGCTTCCCAGGCTCAGCCGGGAGGCTTCCTGCTCAGCAGCAGCGTGGCTGGGGACGGACTGGGGGCCCAGTGGCAACTCCTCCTCCCCCTGCTTCTTCTCCCTGCATTATTCATCATGGGGGAACATGGTTGTCTCACTTCTCTGAGTCCAGCAGGATCC
Source organism: Piliocolobus tephrosceles (assembly GCF_002776525.5). NCBI lineage: Eukaryota > Metazoa > Chordata > Mammalia > Primates > Cercopithecidae > Piliocolobus > Piliocolobus tephrosceles. The sequence goes on from NC_045453.1 coordinate 12,138,285, forward strand.
TCGGAGACAATTTCCATCTTCCCTGGGCTCTGCCTCTCTGTTTGCACCTGTCGAGCAGCTCTCACTCTGGGATCCTGGATGTGGGTGTGGATTCTGTCTCTGAGCTTCTCTGAGACTTGATGGGACCCTTCATCCTGCGAACACTGGCTCTGGAATCCTGGGGCCATGTATACCCCGAGGGCAGCCCAGTGCCTGGCTTCGCTTCCAGGGGCAGGTTGATTTGGGCCAGAAACATTCCCTGCACTGCCTGGGGGAACAAGGAAGGCCCCAGCCAGCTTGGCCGTTGTAGGGTGATCAACTGTTCTGATTTGCCTGAGACTGAGGGGTTTCCAGGACACGGAACTTTTCAGGGCTAAAACTGGAAAGTCCCTGGCAAATCAGGACAGCTGATCATCCTAACTGTGGTGTCATCTGTGCCTCCAGCTAGAAATCATTCTTAACATTTATTGAGTGCTTATTGTGTGCTAGGTGCTTGACATACATTATTTAAATTTTGTAACCATGTTATGGGGATATATTCTATTAACATATTCATTGCACAAGTGAGAAAACTAAGACTCAGTTATTTTATCTGTGTCCTCACAGTTGGACACAACAATGATAACAAGGATAACGAGGATAATAGGAGCTAATATTTATAAGAGCTTGCTCTGTGATAAGCACTTCTGCTAAAGGCTCGATGTGCATCACACAGCAATCTTGAAGTTAGTGCCGTTTTTACTATTCCTTCACAGAAGTGAAGGTTATTGCAAGTGAGTGCTAGACTGTGTTTCTAGACCCAGGAGTGTCTCCCGCCAGCACCTACTGTGTTGGCTTACCCTACGTGGGGCCTCCCAAGTCCTTTTCCTCTGGGTGGTCTAAGGAGACCCAGGCTATAGGATTCTGGAGGGTGAGGTCCTCAGCAAATTGAGTTGCTGAGCTTAGTGTGGCCTCTTCTAGGTACAGCTTCCGTCCTTGGGTGTGCAAAGGAGACATGGCCACTCCCTGAATAAGGATTTCAGGGACAGCCACCTCTGCCCTTTCCACTGACACAGTTCCTGACACTGGGTCCTTTGAGTGGATTTGGCGTGTGATTGTGGGGCCTCTGAGTTCTGTAAAGCTGGGTTCTTACCTGCTTCTGCTGATCTAGGACTTGTTTGAACTGCAGCAACTTGTTTGCACTGCAGCATGGTAGGTCACTGTATCTGCCTCTCCATCCTCTCCTTCTCCCCCCACCAAGGTGTCAGGCAAAATTACTGAAGCTGGCTCTGAGTTATTACTCTAAAATATCTACAGGAAGAGAAAGGAGCCCACTTTAAGGGGGTCCTTATTGGACCCCTCCTAAGGGCCAGGTACTGTGTCAGGCATTTTGGTATATATTCTCATTGAATCCAACAACATCCCCAACAGTTAGGAATTATTATTCCCATTTTACAGTTCAGGGGGCAGAGGTGCTGAAAGAGGCCCAAGTTCATGCACCTAGTCAGTGTTACGCTACAGTTTAGGAATCAGACTGTTTATTCCACTGACTCAATTCTCTTCCTAGGCAGAGACTGCCATTCTGTAAAGTGTAGCTACTTCTGACCTCTAAGTTTCTCTGTCTCTCTGGAGAGGGCTCGGTGTGCTCAGCGTGATGATGAAGCTTGCAGGCTCTGAAGACAAATGAATGTGGCCTGATGCCTGGTGCTTCATAAGGCCTTGGGCTGAGATCTGCTTGTCTGTTGGAGTCTTCATGTGTGAAAAAGGGATTCACACAGTCCCCACTTGGTAGCCCTGTTGGGATGGTTGCACGAAGAAGAGCTCAGGACAGGGCTTGGCATAGGGCAGGGGATTAATAAATGGTTGCTGCTATTATCATGTTTATGATTTCTGACAGTTTGAAAGGAGATTCTCTGGAGTTCAATGCTGCAGATGTCAAGCCTTGCCTCCCCTCCACATCTACGCTGCCCGCGCCCTTGAGTTTCCTATTAACTTAACAGGCCTGGACTTAAAGGAGCCAGTTGTTCATGGGATCCCAGAGTCAACCAACAATCCACCCTTCACTGCTTCCGTTTGGTAAAATCGATATGTGTTGGTTGAATAGTGAATCTGCGCGGAGCCCTGAGGCTGCCCCTGAGGAGGATTCAATCTCTCGCTGAACGAACCAGGGAGAGTAACTAAGATAGCGTTCTCTGCCTGGGATCCCTGGACCAGCACCATCAGTATCATCTGAGAACATGTTAAGAAAAAAAAAAAGCAAATGGGCCCACCCTAAGGCCTGTTGAATCGGACATTCTGGGGTTGGGGCCCAGGAATGTGTGTTTTCACAAGTTCCCCATATCACTCTGAGGCATGCTAAGGTGGGAGAAGCATTGCTCTGAGACACCAGAACACAACTGTCCTCTGACAAGGACCAGCTGAGCCTGTGACAGCACAGAGGGAAGAGAGGAGGACCCAGCTGGGGAACCTCTGGGGAGTGGGGTGTCCTGACAAATTCTTTCTTCCTGCTCAGGCTTGGGAAGTGGAGGAGCCAGGGCTGCAGTGAGTCCACCTGGCACCTTTGACCGATTAGACCAAGGTGCCTTTCCTTCTGTGAGGATGCAGTGCTGCTGGTGGGGGGTGTATAGGCTGGGTTTTCATCTCATTTACCCTTCACCCACATACGCAAGGCCCAGGGAAAGTGTACGGTAGGCCTGGGTGCATTTGAGAGGGGAAGAGCAGACCATACCTGTTCTCTGACAGTAGGGGCTGGCTCCTGGAATGCTTAGCAAGCAACCACAGTGAGTCCCCCTACTGTGCGGACCTTTGCCAGGCCTCAGGCCTCAGCAGTCACTTACATAAAACACGTGGTGAAGGCCAAAGCCTGGAGAGAGAGAGGACAATCAGAGTCAAGTCATGAAGACAGCATGCCATGGGCTGGAGGAGGTGTCCCACCCAGAGCCACCACAGGAGAAAATAAAGCAAGTGATTGACAGCCCCTAAATGTGCAGCTCCCTCTAGAGCACTGTCCTCCTGCCACAGACAAATCAGCTGGACATTAATGCAAAAGTCAAACCAACGACCTAGTATGGCTGACGAGGAAGAGAAGGCTCTTGCCCTCAGATTGTCCTGGTCAGTGCCACACAGCCTTTTACTTCCTCCTTCTTTCCTCCCTCTCTCCCTGGGGACCCTCTCAGATCACTCTCCTAAGGCCAGCTAGCCTTATTCCCATCCTCCCAACACATGCTACCTTGGGCTTCACCACCTCTAGATTTTGGCCTGCAGGAGCACTGCTCTCCACTGAGAGCACTTGTCTCCCTTACATTTCTATTCTTGGGGGCCAGTGGCTCCTCCCTTCTCCCTGGAAGACATCCTAGGTTTTGTCTTCTGTTGGTTTCATGGAACACTGCATTAATTGTTCTTAGGGCTTTAATGTGACCCCGTCCTCTTCTACATTCTTCTCTCTCCCAGAAGGTGACTTCCTGTAGGTAGGGGGTACTTGGGTCTCCTCCTCTGTTCCCCTTTTGTCCCCCAGACTGGGAACTTTTTACATCAAAGTTAAGTCTCTCCCTGTCTCCGAACCAGTTCTCCACTCCAACATTTGCTACCACAAATTTTGGACAAAGTAGAGGGAGAGGGAACCCACCCAAGTCCAGCTCCAGGGGCCCCTAGACCTACTTCATTGGCCCTGTCTATTGCCCAGGTACCACAATTGTGGCAGGTCACTCTGGAGGGGCTACCTATCCTACAGCCGTGGACAATGGTCTGGGTTCTCATTCCCTATCCCCTACCCCTCACCCCATACACACAGCATAGGAGGTCACTAAAACACATCACTCTCCCTGGAGGAAGCCTGAAGGACAGCTGGACCAAGTGCCGCCATCCAACACCCTTGGAGGTTCACACTTGTTTCTGTTGTCTCCATACCAACAGTGCACCAACTCTCATCTTTTCTGGCCCAAAGTTGGATAAAGCCCCAGCTCAAGTTCTCTTTTGTAGACTAGCAATAGAGTTGAGAAATGCAAAGAAGACTAATATTAAAAGATGAAGAAGTAGAGCTTCCCGGAGAAGGAGGTTCTTAGGCAGTTTGTGGATGGAGCTCTAGCTAGGTGTGGTGAAGTTAGAAATGTGTACTTTCTAAGTCAGACAATTCTGAGTGTCTTGTATTTACTTTCACGTTTCTTAGTGATCTTTTGGTCCATATCTCCCATCCTTGCCCTTCTCCAGAAATTTTCTTCTCTGATGTCATTACTATTTTCTGGCTCCCCAAATCAGGTGAACCTGGATACCATCTTCCCTGGGTCCTATGACCTCTCGCTGTAAGATACCACTCTTCTGCCTCTTCCCCACTCTCTGTCTCCATCTTCTTCCTTTTTACTGACATGCCCCAAGGGTGCTCTTCTATATTCTTTGATCTTTCCCATCTGTCTTGTTCACCTAAGCTAACCCCTTCATCTCTGCACATAGCTCCCAAATTCCAATTCTTGCTTCTAAGAAGGACCCTTTGGAACTGAGAGCTCTATGGAGCTACCCTCCAGCATAATCAGTTGCCTAGAGACATTTTCAAATGTAGTCCCAGCCAGTATCTAAAATCTGACATGCCTCAAATTAAACCCAATATTTTCCTTCTCACTAGCAGTAGCTTCCTGCCTCACTCTTTCTGCTAAAAAGTTTCACCCAGACTTGAAAATTAGCATGTTTCTTTCTTGTCCCTATTTTCTTCTCTTCTAAAAATCTGATCGGTAAGTTCCAGAATTTCCCCACTGTGTCCTTTCCCCTTCTGTGGACTGAACCCCTCCCTGGCTCACCTACTTGCCCCACTGAGGGCTTCCTCCCATTGGCAGCTTTATGCCATTCATCCAAAACATGCTGCCTGCCAAACTTACCTTTTTATTGCCCAGCAAGGACCATGTCCTTCTGCTACTTAACAACATTCTAGAGCATTATGCCAACTTCTCCCTGAATCCTTTCATTTGGGAGTTTCCTGTGAGTACAGAGTTTAGACTATAAGGCCAGTCAGACCTGGGTAAAATTCTGACTCTGCCATTAAGTGAGCCCATAGGAGAGTGAACACACAGCCCTTACTAAATATGATTTCCCTGATTTATTCAAGTACAAGTAAGTTTACTTTTACTTTTCATAATTTTATGTCTCATTCGTAGTTCCCTTTTGGTATCCACTACTTTTTTGTATCTAGCTATTTTAGTACATATTCTCTTTTTAAAATTAATTTCTTAAGCAGAACCAACTTAGATATTTTAAAATGCAATAAATACTATGTAGCAAATCAGAACATATTAACACACATGGCCTCAGTGGCCAAAGCTGTAATCAGATGCCAATTCATAGCTATTCATTCCTTTGTTCTTACCTGGACAGGAGACAGCTTCTGACCATTAAAATCTATCCTCTCTTTCCTTCATTTTAATAGATGTGCTGGGTACATGGTTACTCAGCTACACTTTATTTTTTACCCTTGAAGTTAGATGTGATTATGTGACTTATTTATTTCCCATAGAATATGAGCAGAAATGCTTTGTGCCATCTCCCATACGCTCCCTCCCATATATTCCCCTCTGTGTTTTTTCCCTTGTTGGCTGATTGGGATGGCAAAAAGTAGGCGTGGAGGCCATTCGTTGAAGATGACATGGTCACTATCAGCCTGGGGTCCTGAATGACCTCATAGAATCCCACCCACTTGGAACCTCTGCCCTGGACAGTTATGTGGTAATCATTATAGTATTGGTCTTGCTTTTAAGCTACTGAAATGTGGGGGTCTGTTTGTTACAACTGTTAATAGTTAGCCTACCTACTACTTACTCCCCATGGTAGGCAGAACTGTGGAAAGGTCCCATTCTAATATCCAGAACCTGTGATAAATACAGGGAAATATCATTCTCATGATTATGTTATGTTTTATGGCAAGTTGACCTTAAAATAGGGAGGTTATCCTGGAATATCCAGGTGGATTCAATGAAATCACATGAGCCCTTAAAGGTAGAGAAACTTCTCCAGCAGTTGGTATAAGGGGAAGCCCGAAAGACTCAAAGTAGGAGACAAACCAATGTGTTGTTGGTTTTAAGCTGGAGGGGCCTGTGAGCAGGAATGTAGAGTCCCCTGCAGCAGAGTGGCCCCTGACTGGCAGCCAGCAAGAAATCCTGGAATCTAGATTTAGAGCTGCAAGGAGCTGGATTTTTCCTACAACGAGGCTGGAATCAAATTCTTCCCCTGAGCTTCCAGAGCTTACCCTGGCCGGCACTGTAATTTCTGTCTGTGAGACACTGAGCAGAGATCCCAGCTAAGCCCACCTGGATTTTGACCTATACAACTGTGAAATAATCAATGGCATTGTTTTAACCCACTAAGCTTATGGTAATTTGCTATGCAAAAATAGAAAACCAACATAGTCCTTTAGAAGGCAAGGACTCAAATCTTATTCTTCTCTGCTCTCTCTGATGTCTCAGGGTAGCACCTGGCATGTAAGAATTTAGGAAGCTTTTGTTAAATGGACAAATGAGTTAGTGTGGTGGGTAAGGGAGAATCCTCAAGGGAGAGATCCAAGGTTTGTAAACCTTTTTCATGAAGGGCGAGATGGATAGTAAATATTTAGGCTTTGCAGGGCTCTGTCACAACTAGTCAACTCTGTCCCTCTAGCACAAAAGCAGTCATAACAATATGTAAATAAATGTGCATGACTGTGTCCCAAAGAAGGTTTATTTAAAAACAGGTGGTAGGTCAGATGTGGCCTGCATGCAGGAGTGTGCTGACCCCTTTTATACATCATTGGAAGACTTTGGTCGGGTACTTCCACCCAAAGATGGGGAAGCTTTTGCGTAGAACCACATGACTTAAAGAAATGGCTTGTGGGCAGAAATAGTTTCTACTGTAAGAAATACTTCATCAGGACCAAGAGGTGGTTTAGATTGTTCCAGAGCACGTGGAACTTCTTGGATTCTAGGGAGATAAATCCCATAAAAAAGTCTCTTACCTTTCTTTGGCTTTCAAGAATTCTTCTATTAACATACTCTTACCTGGTTTTCCCTTCTTACAATGAGATGGGACTGGCTTTTTGGCCTGGCAGAAGGACCCCAGCCTGCAGCAGTTTGCAGGGTAGGGGATTTGCTCAGCTGGTTTTCAGCTGAGCCCCCACCCCATGCCTGAAGCCTGAGTGAATGTCTCCAGCCAGCCCCTGGGCAGAGCTGGTACACTGCTTATGGGCCTGCCTGCCCATCCTTCATGAATTTTTATTAAACAAAACTGTAAGCAGATTGATTTTGTCCTCTTTTATTGCATTTTTATTTAATTCCCTTCCATGGTGGAGGCTCCATCATGTTACCGCAGAGTAAATCACTCCAGGGCATCAGGCCAAAACCGTGGAGAAGGGCAGGATCTGGCTTCCCAAGAGCACATTTACTGCATAAGAACCTTTATTAGCAAAGAGTCATTGATTTCTTTTTTTTTTTTTCAGGTCATAGCCCCTTCACATCCTTTAAATAAGAATCACAAAGCTGTAGTGGAAGAGAGATTCTATATGGCCAGGGTCATGGGGTGCTAGCTTGTGTCCAGGTCTGACAACATCTGTACTACCCGTACCCTCAACCCAGCACCTACTATGTGCTGGGTGGGGTCATATGAAAAGCTGGGAGAAAAGTAGTTTGGGTGGAGCATTGGTGGCTGATATAGATGGAAGGGAAAAATAAGTCCAGGAACAAAGTACTTTAATATAGTTTTTTAAAAAATTAGGGGTGGTTATAGTTTAGCCTCAGACCTTTATATAAAAAGTCAAGACTGTGACAGCTGCAATCTAAATCTCCTCCTTGCATAGCTCCTACTTTCACACTGCAGGTAAAGGACTTTGGGATTTTATCGTTAGGAACTAGAGAGCTACTGCCTGTTTTAGAGCAGGGCAGTAACAATACTATTACTGTCTTTGTTAGAGGGGATCAATCTGGCAACAGAATGTAAACTGAATTTGAGGAGAGTTCAGGAGTGGGGCAGGGTTGGAAGCTAGAAATGGGGGCATCAGTTAATAGGATATTGCCATGGTCTAGCCACAAGGCAACAAGAACCCAACAGTGAAGTAATAAAGTTGTAGAAATGGCAAGGGGAGAGAGACTAACCAAGAAACAATTGGAGGCGACTCTGAGGTTTTGTCAACTGCAGAAGGGAGTGAAAGGGATGAAGAAGTTTGAGCAAAGAAAAAGGAGAGCTGAGTTTGGTGCATGCTTATTTACAAAGTAAAAGAAATAGTTACGTATGTATATAAGTTATTGCCAATGCGATGCAGATAAATTGCAGAAAATTAAAAAATGGAGAAAAGCGTTATAAAGTAAATAAAAATCATCTTTAATCCCACCACCACAGTTTGCCATTGCAATAGTACTTTTGGTATATTTCTTTCTAGATAGATAAATAAATAGATGGAGCATGGTACTAAGTAGTCTTCAAAAATATGATTCTCACTCGCTGCATATTACCATCTGGATGCACCAAAATTGATTTCACTGTGCACCTATTGTTGGACTTTAACTTGATTTATAGTTTCTCCACACTATAAATAATGCCACATTGAACATCTTGCTATATGCATCTTTGTCTGCCTCTCTGATAAATTTCTAAAGTAAGATGATTGAGTTAAAGGTTATAATCTTTTTTAAAGTTCTTAACTCATGTTGTCAAATGCTCACTCGATACTGATTCAGTGTATGTTCAGGTTGATTTCACAGCACATTCATCAATCAACACTAGAATTATTTTGATTTTTTTAAACCCTTGCCAATTTCACAGTATAAAAGGGATATACCACTATTTCTTAGATTATTTGTTTTTTTATTGCTAATACTTTAATAATAATTTTGGGTGTGCCTATTGGCCATTTTCAATTTCTCTTTTGAAAATTGTATCATTTTTTCATATTTCTGTTGAACAAAAGCCTGTTTTTTATGTACTAATTCATAACAACTTTTAATAGTGGGGCTATTAAAGTTTTGTCTATTAGACATGTTGCAGATTTCTTTTTGCCACATTCTCATTTACCTTTCAAAGTTTTATGTGGTATTTTTGATAAGTAGAAGTTTTGAAATTTTATGTAGTCATTGCTATCAATCCCCTTTTTGATTTTTTTTCCTTTTCTGTTATGCTTTGACAATCCCTCTCAAAACAAGATTCAGTAAACATTTACCTATGATTTCTTTTAATTCTTTGTGATTTTATTTTCTTCCTTTGTCTCCTTATTTGAAGCATCAGCCTGTGGCAATCATGAACACAGGCTCTGGAGTTTTATGGACTTGGATTTAGATGCTGGTTCTCCCACTTACTTGCTGTGTGACCTTGGATAATGCTTAACCTCTCTGAAACTCAATTTTCAGATCTGAAACAGGGTTGGAAGTTGCAGGAGATAATGTATGTGAAGTGTCCAGCACATTACTTGTCAGTAGTAGACAATGTAATCTTAAATATTGCCATGTTAGGTCTCTGTTAAGTATGTACAATTTTGACCTTCATGAAGGCAGAGACACTGTCTTATTTACCTCCATATCGCATGTCTAACTGAGGACATGTCTTAAAATATATTTTCAGTGACTATTTGATGAATGAATGTATGAAATGAGCTTAACAGATTGCATTTTGTAAGTTGTAAAGGCAAAAAGAATTCACTTTAAGATGTCGAACTCATTTAGAAAGAACCAGAATAGTTAATGTGCATCTAGAATGTAAGGAAAAAAAGCAAACAAGAAACAAATGAACATTATTTTTTCATTAGCTACAGCTCGCCAGTCAGTGTTGTGGGGCTGGTCAGTCACCTTTGACCCCTGACCTCTTGCCTTGACCTGGGCATACAGGCCATTGCCAAGCTCTCTTGAGTCTGTATGTAGAGAGGTTTTAAGAGCTGATAGGGCCCTCTGAGGTCATTTGGTCAGCTCAACTTCCAGTATCTGTATTTTAGTTGTCAAACACTTTTTTCTAAAGGAATGTGACCCCGAAAGTCCAATGTATAAAAACAGATGGAGGTAGAGATGCTGTGATTGAAAGACAGGATCAGGAGGTCATATTCCTTCTACTGGGAGCTTTGCAGATGCCGTTCTCTTAGACAGAAATGCAATTCCATCCTCCCTGTACCAATTACCCAGCTAAGTATTACTCGGGCTTTAGGTCCTAGCTTAAATAACACTTTCTTCAGGAAGCCTTTCCTGACCTTCTTTTGACTAGGTCAGTTTTCCCTTCTGTATATTCATAGTCCTGTTACCTCTATTTGCTAGCGTACACCTCAGGTGCAAATTTACATCTATTAATATTAATTTCCTCTTACACTAGGAGCAAAATAGAGGAAAGCCTGTGATGAGTTTGTTTACTATTATACTCCCAGCACTCATTGCAAGGCCTGGCTTGCACACAATTGGTGTCACTTCATATTGATACCTTAATAGAAGTGTGTCTGATTTAATCCCATTCTTTGCACAAATGCTACTGTGTCCACTGCATGCCAGATACTCTTTGAGTACTGGAAATACACTAATGAAGGAGGCAGACATGTTCCCTGACTTCGAGGAGTACGCGTCTAGTCAGGATGACATACAACAGAGGAATCATTAATTTCAAATGTGATAAATGCATTTCATACATTGGACTTCTATGTAAGATTTCATCAGAAGATGAAGTTCTTTTATTGAAAAATAATTGGTAGGTTTCTAGGCCAGCAATTTTGTAGGTCATGAAGTCAGCAGCTAAGAGTGGTACTTGGAATCTTGTCTTTGTGGTTCATTTAGGGTGGGAGAGTGTCTGTGAGGCCCAGCCACTTTGTCAGAATGGAAGTTTCATCACCCACTGATGAGTGTTAGTGCATCAGTGCATCTCAGAGTTGCCAACATATACTCCTACCTGGGTCTGCTTTAATAAATAGATAAGAACTTGTGTTCCTTGCGAGTCCATCAGAACTCAGTTATCATAATCAGCTGTCACATGCCCCTTAACCCTATGGGCAGTTCTAGGGTGGTGGCTGATCTAGATGAAAGAATATCCTTCAGCAACTGTCCAGGGCACTTGGAAGAAAATCCAAGCTCTCCACCATGACCTATGGGCCTGTGCTGATCTGAATCTCTTCGCCCTGCCCATCTTCATTTTGTTCCAGACCCTCTCATGTTGCAGATGTTAGTCTCAGGTCCTATTTGAATTATTCCCAGTTGAAAATCAGGAAGGTATTAATTGGTGCATGCTCCGTAAGTGCTGTTAGAATTGGAGCTACTGGGCTGGCTGACAGGAGTTTAGAGAGCAGCCCTTTTCCTCTGAGCCTTTCTCCCCAGCCATCCCTTCTAAAAGTGACTGGGTTGATGCTTGTATCTTGGCTGGCTCTGATGCTGGCTCTAATGGGGTCACCCTGGAACCTGCTCGCACAGGCTGCTGAGGGCATGAGAACCCCAGCAGACAATTCCCAGTCCTATCTCCTTTGCCGTGCCAGGCTGCCAGTGCCAGCGGAAGAGGCCCCCTCCTGCCTCTGCTTGTTTCCCTTGATTGTTATGTAATGTTCGGCAGCAGGAGGTAAATTTCTCTCCAATTTCCAGGCCCGTTACAGCGCATGAACCCCACCGTGGGGAGCCACAGTGATTGAGCTCAGCAGCCAGGTCCCATGCTGAGTGTCATAAATCAGGCCTATTACCAGCTCCTCCTGGCAGATGCCATAGCCAAGAACCTGCCCACTGCTTGCCCGAGACCCAGCCGCCTCTGCACACTGTTAAACCAGGGCTGACAGATCCACCAGGGATTTAGGGGCCCTTCATGGCACTCTGGCTGGGTGTTGCCAGGAATCTTATTCTGAGAGAGCAGGAGGTGATACAACCCTTGGCAAGGCATCTCAGATCTGAGATCTCACAGCCTGATGTACGGGGAGCAGAATCAAGGTGTGATCACCTGCAGGCTACCTGGATTTCCTGGTATGGTGGTCTCTTGTGTGCCCGGCTGTACATGTAAGAACCTCTAGGGAACTTGTTAAAAAATATACATCTCCCAGGTCCATCCCCAGAGATTCCGATTTGGTAAGTCTTCCTTGGGATATAGAAATTAGCATTTTTTACAAGATCCCAGGTGATTCTGACGCAGGTGGTTCCTGGACCACCCTTTGAGAAATGCTGCTTTGGGACCAGCTGTATCCCTAAAGTGATGCCTGTAAAATAAAAGCCTATAAATTGAATCCTTCTTTTCCATTTCCTTCTATCATTTGGCTGAAGATGTGTTTCCCTGGGGAAGAAGATGTGGGCTTCAAAAATCAATGGCAATCAAACTGAAGAATAAGACAAATCTTTGACTATGACATATTTAAAGGGCAATAATAATGCTAATAGCCGAGGGAAAAGTCCCATAGTAGGATGTTCTGCTGATACTTAAAGTACTACAGGGAGAGCTCTATTCTTGTTTTTCATTGGCTCTGTCTGTATGACCAGGGTGGTCATGTGCCCTGGTTAATACTGGGTCAGTCCAAGTTTATGCATGTCATCCCAGTGCAGCTTTTAATAGTTCCCCCTTCGACTCTTGAAAGTCCCAGTCTGAATGACAGTTGTTACTCTGCCAATAACCCACAGGGTTGCTTCCCTTAAGACCTCCACTTTTCTTCCAAAGGGAGCTGCCCTGTAGATGTCTCTGAAGGATTTTTGTCAAACTGATCCCAGTTGTGGATTTCACACTAAAGTTCACCCTGATTCTGGGCTGGGATGAATGGTAAAAGGACCTCTTTGACCAGGTACTCCCCACACCCTTTCCAGGACATTCCAGTGGGGAAAAGGAAGGTCCCATGACAAACAGAAGAAACAGAAGTTGGTGGCCAGGAAAAGCCTTCCCTGGGGGTCCACCCTTCCTGTGACCTCAACAGAAGAAACAGAATTTGGTGGCCAGGGAAAGCATTCCCTGGGGGTCTACCATTCACTTGGGGTACATGAGATATGACTACATTTTCTTCTCAAATATCATCATAAAAACATTAATGATAAGTCCTAATAATCCATGAGATATGGAGAAGTAGATGAAGAGTTCTAGAGTTAGACAGGCTAGATTTGATTCCAGCACTGCCCTCATGGACTTGACTTCAAGCAGGTTAACCATGTGGGACCTCATTTTTCTCATCTGTAAAATGGGGATAAAAATGTTCAACCTGGGAGAGGACTTGAGATACTTGTAAAGAGCAAACACTTAATAAGTAGTCAATAATGATGATGGTTAGTATAATCATCATGACAATGACAATTAAAAAGCAAGATTTAATGTTTTAAAAATGTTTCCCAACATATTTCTTCTTTCGAGGGTGGGGGCAGTTAATGGTTTTCTTTTATTTCTTTATCAATTTCCTCCCCTGGAACTTTCCACCGTGAAGGGTAAGCTAAGAGGCTTCTCTGAAGAACAAAGAGAAGATTCCATTTAGAACGAAAAAAAAAAAAAATCCAGCGTGAACATAGGAAACCCAGTGTGTATTAGAAACAGCCAAACATTTCTAGGGAAACTCAAGGAATAGGATAGTTTATTTCTCAAGGATTTTAGTATTGCATGGGAACTTTCCAGGCCCTTTTGCAAAGTCCTGAATTCAGCAAGATACTGGAGGCATGTGGCACTGAAAAGAGGTTAAGTTAGAAATGGGTAAGGGAAGAGTTTGGGGAGACATGCCCAGGACAGCCCCCACACTGCTGTGGCACCTGAGATCCTACATGCTACGGCAGGACACACGTGCTGAGAGCTCTTGCAGATGTGAGGTGTCTGCGATCATGACAAAGATCCTACCTGTGGGAGACTTTATGACCAGAGGCTGTGGCTGTGCATCTCAGTCATAGGTACCAATGGGATGGCCCCAAAGAACCACGTGAGAGCAGTCACACCTCGGCCGATGCTAGCACAATGCTCAAAACCAGACCAGAGGCCCAGGCCCCATACAGTGATGTTTGTTTCCACCTCTGCTTGGGAAAGAGTTGGGGCATGGAGTGAGGGTGGGGGTTATGGGGAGTCATCCCTTTGAGAGAGCAGAGAAAAGGGAGATTTAGATTTTGCCTTGACCAAACATGCTAAATGAGACTGTTTACATACATATACATATTTTTTGAACTTTGAAAGTCTTTATCACAGTATTGCATGTGATAGAAAATCACAAGGGCCTATATGTTTAACAAGAGGCAAATAGTTAAATAAATGTTGGTACAACCTTGAAATAAATTACTAAAAGCCATTCATATGGTATAGGAGACACCTTCATATAATGACTTGGAAAGGAAGCTTACAATTTGTTAACTAGTTAAAGAAGTACCCCAGAGCTCTCATTGGCAGGAGATAGAAATCCGGTCAGAGCAGCTGAAGTGAGAAGATAAATTGTAAGGTATCTTAGCTCAGGCTGCCTAGAAGCAGAGCCTGAGGCAGGGTTTCTTGGGCAAATGATGTAATGACGAAGCATTCTTGGGAAAAGGAGCTGAGGGAAGAAGGGCAGGGCAGGAGATGGTGCTAAGAGAGGATGTGGTCTCTAGGTAAAAACGAGCTGTGGCCTGATCCCATAGGGAACTCTGGTGTATAAAGAACTTTATAGAATTGACACTACCTTAAGGCAAGGAGGCTAGCCCTGTGCGCAGAAGCCAGGTGATGGATGTACCAGCCTGGGCAAGGAGATCAAGGCTTGGTACAAACAGCATCAACTACCTAAAGATAGACTATGCAGAAAACTGAGAAAAGAACTGAAGTGCATTTGGGCTCTGCAGAGTAGGCCTCCTCTCCTCCTTTCTGCATACCTGCTCTATTCTCCTCTCATAGAATGACTCCACTGGGCCCACACTAGATTCACAAACTAAAAGGCAGTTCACATACGACTTGGTGAGTGAGTTATGTGATATGGTTTGGCTGTGTCCCCACTGAAATCTCAATTTAAATTGTATCTCCCAGAATTCACACATGTGGGAGGGACCCAGTGAGAGGTAATTGAATCATGGGGGCCGGTCTTTCCTGTGTCATTCTCATGGTAGTGAATAAGTCTCACGAGATCTGATGGGTTATCAGGGGTTTCTGCTTTTGCTTCATCCTCATTTTATCTCTTGCTGCCACCAGGTAAGAAGAGCCTTTTGCCTCCCGCCATGATTCTGAGACCTTCCCAGCCACGTGGAACTGTAAGTCCAATTAAACCTCTTTTTCTTCCCAGACTTGGGTATGTCTTTATCAGCAGCATGAAAATGAACTAATAAAGTACATTGGTGTCAGTAGAGTGGGGTATTGCTGAAAAGATACCCAAAAATGTCGAAGCGACTTTGGAACTGCGTAACAGGCAGAGATTGGAATAGTTTGGAGGGCTCAGAAGAAGACAGGAAAATGTGGGAAAGTTTGGAACCTCCTAGAGATTTGTTGAATGGCTTTGAGAAAAATGCTGATAGTGATGTGAACAGTAAGGTCCAGGCTGAGGGGATCTCAGATGGAGATGAGGAACTTCTTGGGAACTGGAGCAAAGGTGACTGTTGTTACGTTTTAGCAAAGAGACTGGTAGCTTTTGCCCCTTCCCTAGAGATTTGTGGAACTTTGAACTTGAGAGAGATGATTTAGGGTATCTGTAGGAAGAAATTTCTAAGGAGCAAAGCACTCAAAAGGTGACTTGGGTACTATTAAGAACATTCCATTTTAAAATGGAAACAAAGCACAAAAATTCAGACAATTTGCAGCCTGACAATGTGGTAGAAAAGAAAAACCCATTTTTTGAGGAGAAATTCAAGCCAGCTGCAGAAATTTGCATAAGTAGCAAGGAGCCTAATGTTAATCCCCAAGACCATGGGGAAAATGTCTCCAGGCCATGTCAGAGACTTTCACGGCAGCCCCTCCCATCACAGGCCTGGAGGTCCAGGAGGAAAAAGTGGTTTTGTGGACTGGGCTTACAGTCTGCATGCTGTGTGCAGCCTAGGGACCTGGTGTCCTGTGTTCCAGCCACTCCAGCCATGGCTGAAAGGGGCCAAGGTAGAGTTCAGGCTGTGGTTTCAGAGGGTGGAAGCCTCAAGCCTTGACAGCTTCCATGTGGTGTTGAGCCTGTGGGTACACATAAGTCAAGAAATGAGGTTTGGGAACCTCTGCCTAGATTTCAGAAGATGTGTGGAAATGCCTGGATGCCCTGGCAAAACTTTGCTGCAGGCATGGGGCCCTCAAGGAGAACCTCTGCTAGGGCAGTGCAGAAGGGAAATGTGGGGTTGGAGCCCCCACACAGAGTCCCTGTTGGGGCACTGCCTAGTGGAGCTGTGAGAAGAGGGCCACTGTCCTCCAGACTCTAGAATGGTAGATCCCTCGACAGCTTGCACCGTGCACCTGGAAAAGCTGCACACACTCAACACCAGCCTGTGAAAGCACCCAGGAAAGAGGCTGTAGCCTGCAAAACCACAGGGGCAGAGCTACCCAAGACCATGGGAACCCTCCTCTTGCATCAGCATGACCTGGATATGAGACCTTGAGTCAAAGGAGATCGTTTTGGAGTTCTGGGATTTGACTGCCCTGCTGAATTTCAGACTTGCATGGGCCCTTTAACCCCTTTGTTTTGGCCAATTTCTCCCATTTGGAATGGTTGTATTTACTCAACACCTGTACCTCCCCTTTGTATCTAGGAAGTAACTAGCTTGCTTTTGATTTTACAGGCTCATAGGTGGAAGGGACTTGTCTTGTCTCAGATGAGACTTTGGACTGTGGACTTTCAGGTTAATATTGAAATGAATTAAGACTTTGGGGGATTGTTGGGAAGGCATGATTGGTTTCAAAATGTGAGGACATGAGATTTGCAGGGGTCAGGAGCAGAATAACATGGTTTGACCATGTCTCTGCCAAGATCTCTACTTGAATTATATCTCCCAGAATTCCCATGTGTTGTGGGAGGGGCCCAGGGGGAGGTAATTGAGTCATGGGGGCCAGTCTTTCCTGTACTGTTCTTGTGATAGTGAATAAGTCTCATGAGACCTGATAGATTTATCAGGGGCTTCTGCTTTTGCTTTTTCCTCATTTTTTCTCTTGCCGCCACCATGTAAGAAGTGCCTTTCACTTCCCACCATGATTCTGAAGCCTCCTCAGCCATGTGGAACTGTAAGTCCAATTAAATCTCTTTTTCTTCCCAGACTTGGGTATGTCTGTATCAGCAGTGTGAAAACGAACTAATACATTGACTTGTCCAGCATAGCTGGAAGGGATACATTGGGTCATCTAGATCTTCTCTTAGCAATTATGAATTAGAGAATAATTATTGAACCAGTTAGCTATAGAAGCTGAACTAAAGGGACAAGAGGCAGCTTGGACCTGGCATGGCTACCTTGGTCAATTTATGTAGTGAAGCTAAAGAGAAGTAGAGACAGAACAAGTGGAATAAGTGGGGCTGCACACAGGCACCTCCCCTACTCAGGGCCTGCTTTGCTTGGGGTTTGGTTTCCACTTGGCCTGGGCTTTGGGGAGTACCAAGGAATGGCTTTACACACTGATTGATGGGTGCTGAGGGACTCCCCAGATTTATCTAGACTGATATTGTGTAGTAGTATTGAAGATATTGATGGCAATTAAGATAATAAAAATAATAAAAATGGAGATAGCAATAATGATAACTCAAAGTAAAGACATTATGTGCGAAGAACATTCTTAAGCACTTTACTTGTATGTTATCATGTCTTCCTCACAATGACTCCACGAGGTAAAAACTATTATTATCCTCCTATTATAGATAAAGAATCTGAGATCCAGGGAAATCAATAGATTCTCCCAAGTTCACTTGTCTAGTTAGTATTGAAGTCTGAATTGAGGTTTAGCCAGCCAGGCCCAGGCATGCAATGCTATACTAAAATCATGCACCCTCATACACACATGCATACAAATGGACTCTGGATTCACACAACTTTTGAGGTCAAGCTCTCCTTAATCTTATTCTACCCCAGCAAGCATCTCAACCTATCTTAAGCTCAATTTTTAGGGGAAGTCCCTGAGACAGTGTCTGACACTCAGTAAATGTATAGTAGCCACTCAGTAAATGCGTCCTCCTTCCTTTGACTCCTCTTCTCATGTCTGAGAGAGTGTTTGGGCATCTACATTTTTGTAGGAGTCAGAGGTGAGCATGGGTGCTTTGTCCCGTGCTTTCTACTCAGGCAGAGAGAGCACATTTTACCTTCAGAGAGGCAATTAGACCCTGGATGGCAGCACTGAGTTTCTGTACAATATTGGCTCCCCAGTGGACTGGGCAGAAGAACATCATCCCCAGGGTTCCCCTCAGGTGTGGGTGTGACCTAGTTACTGGATGGATGCAGAGATGACAGACCCCATGGGGGATCCAGGGAAATGAGGAGAGTTCCAGGGGGCTGATAGCTCCCACATTCACAGGGTGGAGTGTTGGGGATGTCAGGAGCCCTCATCTCTGATCTGAGCCTGTCCCTCCCTTCTGCTTTCTTTCCCTTTTTCCCAATCCCACCTTTTCACTTTAAGTCTCTCCACGTCTCCCTTTTTCACTCTGTTGCTTTTCCTTCCCCCTCCTTTCCCTTTGCTCTTTCTCTCTCCTATCTTCCATCCTTTGCTTTTCTCCTTTGTTCTTCCCCCACATCTTGCCATCTTTGCTCAGCTGCCCTGCCCTCTGACTACCAGTTTTAGTCTTACTAACTGGGATGGGCAGTTCTGTCCCAAGCTGCCCTGATTTGACCCCTGACCATGAGGGCTTTGATAGTCCTTGAGATAACAGCAGCCTCTGCTCAAATGAGGTTTCTGTCTTGAACAATCACATTGCCTGCTTGGTAATGTGGTTTTGGCTTCTGTCAAGTGGGGAGAAGGCTGGTGCTGGACCACATCCAATTCCCCAACTTGACTTTATTCCTGAAGAGTGTGTGTCTTCCACACAATGTGAAACTATATAGCAATATGAATGAACAAGTTATAACTACACCCACAGAGAGGATGTTGAGTAAAAGATGCCCAGACACAAATTTACTGAATGATTACATTTATAGGGAGTTAGCAAAATTGACAAGAGGCATCTGTGATGTTAGCAATCAGAATAGTGATTACCCCTGGGGGAGTAGTGACAGTAGGGATTTTTTTTCTGGGGTGCTAATCATGTTCCATTTCTTGACCTGGGTATTGGTTACATGGGTGTGTTCACTTTTGAAGATTCTTCAAACTATTCATTTGTGATTTGTATAGTTTTCTGTATTTATTATAGAGAAAACATTAACTTATTTGAAATGGACCAAAATATAACTGGGCATTTTTAACAGAAATCAAGGTGTCTAACACACCTGTTGTGTAATAAAGAATTTGGCTGGCCTTTGCTCCTTGTTTTGGGGAGGGAGCCTCTAATCCCTTGAAATTTCTGGGCTGTTGAGAATGTGTTTGTTATTCATGAATGGCATCTCAGACACATCTGGCTTCATGCTAATGAAGTGACTAATGGTGGTCCCTGGATGGGAGCTGGCCACACCAGAAAGACCAACCATGTGATTAAGATGTTGGAGCTTTTAGTGAAGTGATGTCAGTTTGACTTCTGGGGAGTGGAGGCAGGTTAGAGACTGAGTTCAGCCACATGGTCAATAATTCATTCAATCCATAGTGAAATCCCAGTAAAAACTCTGGACATTGGAGCTCAGGTGAACTTCCCTGGTTGGTGATACACATCTATGTGCTAAGAAGGCAACACGTCCTGAGGACATGGAAACCTTGTGTTTGAAGCCCTCCCATACTTCATACTGTGGGTCTGGTCTCTTCTCTTGGCTGATTTAATCCTATGTAGTAAAGCTCTAATCATAATTATAGCACTTTCCTGAGTTCTGTGGGCTGTTTCAGTGAATTATTGAATCTGAAGGAACCTCTGAATTTGTAGCTAGTTGGTCAGAAGTGTGGGTAGGCTGGGGACTTTCAAGCTTGTGGCTGGTGTCTTAAGGTAGTCTTGTCAAGGACTGTGTCCTTTACTTGTGGAATTTGATCTGATTCTAAGTACTGAGAGTCAGAATTGCATTCTGGTACCCTTCTGGGCAATCTGATTTGTTAAAAGAAAACTTCAACCAAGTTAAATGAGAGTTTAATTGAGCAAAGAATGATTCATGAACTGGGCAGCCTCCCAAGCCAGAGTAGGCTCAGAGAGTCCAGCGCAGCCACATGGTGGAAGATTTGTGGACAGGAAAAGGAAAGTGATATACAGAAAATAGAAGTAAGGTCAGAAACAGCCAGATTCGTTACAGCTCAGTGTTTGCCTCATTTGAACATGGTTTAAACAATTTACCACATTTGATTGGCCAAAACTCAGTGACTGGCAGAAGAGTAGGCTACAGTCTGTTTACAATTCCGTTTAGGTTATAGTTCACGATGTACTGAGAAAACTTTAGGCTGGACTTAAAATATGTAGGGAGGAGTCAGCTTTAGACTAGATTTAACAGATTCTATAAGGGTTCAGTGATCTTTAGTATCTTTGAGCTGTTTTACACCTTTGTGAGTTATAGTTAACTGAAAGTAGTGCAAATGATAGCTGCTCATAGACATGCACATTTTGTCTGGTGATACAGGGATAATCCCTCTTCAGCACTCTCAAAGCCAGTTGTATATCTATTTGTAAATTCATTTCAGCATGAACTGAATCAACTATAAAAGTGTGATACCTTGAGTTATCTTTTGAACCCATCATAACATCTTACTGATTCCATAGTTAATTAATAGGTTAAATATCTTCAACGTATTTTCATTTTATATTTGCATAAGAGTCATGATTGTCTTTTAAAGTTTAATAATGTTTTATGCATCAATATTAAAAACATGCATTTTCCCAGGCCCTATGTGAGCCATACTGATCCATCATTTCTGGGATTGGGGCTATAGGAATCTGCATTATAATAAGTTTTCTCAGTGATTCTGATGCTATTACTCATGGCCTAATGATTGAAATTCTGCACTAGACAATAGCCAAGGTTCCCTGTGGCTTTGGCACATCAGAATTTGAGAGCAGATTTGAACCTCCAAGGTTATCGTTTGACACCATTTATCTTCATCCTGTTTGGGGTTTTCATTCATAAAGGAGTTCCTGGCCAGGATTTGCAAAGGAAAATAAAGGTTACACCCTTGCAAAGGGGTGTTTGGAAAGCCTTCTAGCCAAGACTTTTCCTTCATTCTGTTCTGGAGTCCAACCAAAGAGGCTAACAAAGAATCGGGCAGGGCTGGGCTGTGACTCAGGCCAAGGTAGACAGAAGCTGAAGAGCCCCCACTTACTCCTGTGCCACTTTCTTATTAGGCTGCAGCCTTGGCTTTGCAATGGAATTATTATTTTTTTTGTCTTTCTTCCTTCAATTTCTAATGCAAACAGCAATCCTCAGAAAAGCAACATTTATTAAATCAGAAGGATTACAATATCAATGGGAAGTTATCATGCAATAACCTTCTATTGATTTGTGTATTGCCAGTAATGAAATCAACTGGAATATTATTTATTAAACATATTGATTAGCAAAAAATAATTTGCAGGGACAGAAGCCTGACTCTACAGGGGATCCCACTGAGCTCTGAGTGTGTACATGCAATATTTTTCCTTTTGCTAGGGGAAGAGCTGTAGTGAGTATCTGACCCAACACAGAGCTAGCCCCAAGATGCAGAGTCCTTGAGAACATCCACTGGGGAAGGGCAGATTTGTAGCCTGTTGGGCTTGGGCATTTGTATGATCTCCATCAGATCATACAGACTACTATTGTTTCTCAGAACAGACTGCCGTTGTTTCTGTACCAAAGATAGGATGAAGTACTGACTGGATAGAGTGGTTTCCCACTCCTGCTTATCCCAGGGAGAGAGCGGTGGCTGGGAAGTAGGGTAAAGTATAAAGGAGCAATATCTTGGTTTAGGTTCTTCCAAAAGCAGACACCGAGATAAGATTTGAGGGCAGTAGTTTGTTTGGGAGGTGATCCTGGGAAGTACAGGGAATGAGGGAATGGGGAAGGTGGAGAGTGTCATCAGTGAGTGTGTCATTGACCGGGTAGCACTTTGGGCAACTGGGGCTCAGTTCTGCTGGGGTCCCTCTGAACATATGTTTGACATACATCATAAATGCTCACCAAGGAGCAAAGAAGTTGGGGCATTTTCCGCTAGCTCCTGCCTCTCATTGGTTGAGACACACTCCTCTTTGTCTTAACCCTCTGGCATCTCTTGTATTCCTGGGCTATCACACACGCTGGCTGAGCATGTTATTCAGGAAGTGTGTAGCCATATGTAGAAAGATACAGGTGCTTGAGGAGGAAACTTCTTAGTGGATGAGAATGGTCCACTGCAGCTGTGGGATCTTTGGGGTGCCAAGGGGATGTGGGAGTTGTCTGACAGTATGTGCCACAGACACACCAATCATCAATCTCAGGGCAGGTTTTCCTTGCAGCCATCTTTGATTTTTAACTCCTTCCTCACAGGTTCCCTGCAACCTTGAATCCTTTCTCTTCTTTGAACAGGATCTTGAATTTTCACAGAGGAGCAGCAGTATGAAAATAAAAACACTTCTGAGTGCTTACTAAATGCAGTTGATCTCATTCATTCTTTGCAACAGCCCTGTAGATGTAGCCACTGTTATCTGTATTTTGCAGATGAGGAACCTGAGAACACAGGAACATTCAGGGTAGAGAATGAGAGACCTGGAATTCAAGCCACTTTGACTCCCGAAGTGCATGATCTGGTTCTGAATAGAATGATTCTGAGCATGGGATCTTGGGATAGATTGCTTAGAATGGTATCTTGACTTCATTCCTATTAGTTTTGTGAGCTTGAATAAAGAACTTAACCTCTCTGATCACCAGTTTCTTCATCTCTATGGGGATAACAAAACCTGCTGCTCCATAGGCAATAGTGAGGGTTAAATGACATCATGGAGCTTGGTTATTACATAGTAATTTTAGTTAAAATTCGTGTATGTATCATCACCATTACCCATCACTGAACTTCATGGGTGCTGTGCTGTGCTGTGCCTGACCGGTTTGCTCTGATTCATCCCTTATCCTTCCTTGCTATGTTCTGTGTCACAGGGGGACCGACACCTGCAGGCTGCCTTTTCCAGACTCCCACATTAACTGGTTTCTGGCTGGGCTTAGCCGATAGGAGGTGCTGATGGGAAATTAGAGGATTAGAGGAAGAGAGAGGCCAGGATACTTCTCCCCCTCTGCATCTTAAGGTGGTAGCATCTGGGCTTCTTTGATGGCTCCTGTTGTTAGGGGACACTTTCTATGCATGAGCATGGCCCCTGGCTCCTAGTAACCCCACCTCCTCCCTCTGTCTCTGGGTGGTAGCAGCTTCCTGCTGTTGTCAGTCTCTGGGTTTCCTCTCTGTTTGGTTTCTCAGTCTTTTCATCAGCATTACAGCCAATTTCCTGGGATAAACTCTCTTTGCTTGTGGCTTGTTTTCCTTTTTTAGATTCTGATAAAAGCACTTCTAATATGCTGGTGTCATTTCCATGTCCGAAATAATTTTGCAGTTCTGCTGCTGAGATCCTTGTGCTAGACACAAAAACTTTGGACAAGGCAGGGATGGGAAGAAATAGGATCAAGGTGATTGAAGAAAAGAAGTCCTAACAATTATGGAGAATCTGTTACATACTGTACTGTTGACACCTTATTTCAGGCTTGGCTTATTTCATCTTTACACCATAAAACTATACAACTGGCATTACTGCACCCATTTTATGGATGGACAAAATAAGATGCTCAAGAAAGATTACAGAGCCATATTAGCAGTAGGTCTTTGCTGGAGGTGATACCAAGGGAATTTCAATGATACTCATCTAAATTCAAAGACACTCTCTACTACTCCTCAAGGACAGGAGACCTTCCTCTCCACCAGTGTTCACAATGACCAAAAAAAAAAAAAAAAAAAAAAAAAAAAATCCTGTTTCTCTGGTTAGATCAACAATAGCTGATGGATAATTAGGCTGAAAAAAATTGCTGGCACCTCCCAAATTAACGTGGTGATAAGGAAGGAAGCATAGCAGTACTTGGGAGTACTGAAAGGTTAATGCCACACTCTGAAATTTGGATGTTCTCCTGGCCAGATACTCATATGGGTGGCAAACTCCCATTGGTGCACCTAGGATTTGACACAAATGTACTCACACTTAAACAATATGTGACCTAAGTGGACACCTTATTGGGTGTCAGCAGGGGGGCAGCTGGCTCACTATGGGTTCCAGCATAGAGAAAGAGGGATGGCCCATTCCCAGGGCAGTGGTTTGAGAACATGGTGGTTGTAGAATATGTGTCAAATCAGGAGGTGGGGGCTTTATCCCTCCCCTTGAATATAGACTGGCTTTAGTCATTCACTTCTAATGAACAGCATCCTATGGAATTGATGCTCTGGGCTTCCGAGGCTGGGTCATAAGAGATATATACAGCTTTGGCCGGGTGTGGTGGCTTATGCCTGTAATCTCTGCACTTTAGGTGGCCAATGCGGACAGGTCATGAGGTCAGGAGTTCGAGACCAACCTGACCAATAGTATGAAACCCCATCTCTACTAAAAGTACAAAAATTAGCCAAACATGGTGGTGCATGCCTGTAATCCCAGCTACTTGGGAGGCTGAGGCAGGAGAATCACTTGAACCCAGGAGGTGGAGGTTGCAGTGAGCTGAGATTGTGCCACTGTACTCCAGCCTGGGTGACAGAGTGAGACTCCATCTCAAAAAAAAAAAAAAAAAAAAAAGATATACAGCTTCCACCTGGCTCTCTCTCAAGACACAACCCTTGATGCCTTGGACCTCTGTGTAAGAAATCCAGCTGCCCTGAAGCTGCCATCTGAAGGGACCATGTGGGGAGATCATGTAGATATACAGATGCCCAAGGAACCCCAGCTGTCCCAGAGCCCAGCCATTTAAGTCTTCCCAGTCTGGGCACCTGCCATAAGTGAGTGGACCTTCAGCTGTTTCTAGCTGCCTGAGAAAGGGCAGGGACTGGGGCAGGAACAGTGAGAAGGGGCAACAGTGCTGAGCCAACCACAGAGGAGCCTGGGGCAAAAGGAAACGCCAGTAATGCTGACCCTGTCTTTAAAATTTTGATGTTCTGTTCACAGATGTTTTGCATTAGTTTTGATTTTTAAAAAGTATCAGTTGAAATATTATTTATCTCAATGACTGAGTTTTTTTGGCATCCCTTTAGAATATGTGCCCAAGGTGAGTGCCTCATTTGCCTCATCGTAGTCCTTGCCTGTGAGAGACCTTAAGCAAGAGCTGCCTGGCTGATCCCAGTCAGTGCCCAGAAGACACAAGGGCCATAATGACATTGGACTGATTCATTTTGCAGCAATAGCTGCATATAAAGAGTAATCAAGTTCTACGGTCAGTTTGCCTGGATTTAACTACTGACTCCACTACCAGTTAGCTGGTGTCACTGGACACGCTGGTCAACCTTGCCACGCTTCAATTTCATCATCTGCAGAATGGGCATAATGACAGTACTCTCTTCATGGGATTGTTGCAAGAATGAAATGTAAATGTTCCATGCGAAGCATTAAACACACTGCCTTGCATACAGAGAGTGCTCAATAAATGTTAGCTATCATTATTTTTGTTTTTGCTGCCATTGTTAAATAGCAGTTGGAGAACCTGGGAGAGCTCTGCCTGGATAATTTTATGGGGCCAATGTCCTTCCATTATGCTGCATTATACCATAGAGGATAATTGCTCTCTGAGCTATATTTCCATTACCAGGTGCCATATCACAGCAACATGTTATGTTATGTTATGTTATGTTATGTTATGTTATGTTATGTTATGTTAT
>NC_045453.1:12163944-12258324 GCF_002776525.5 Piliocolobus tephrosceles
ATGTTATGTTATGTTATGTTATGTTATGTTATGTTATGTTATGTTATTTTAGTGAGATAGAGTCTCACTCTGCTGCCCAGGCTGGAGTGCAGTGGTGTGAACACAGCTCGCTGTAGCTTCTACCTCCTGGCCCCAAGCAATCCTCCCACCTCAGCCTCCCAAGTAGCTGAGACCACAGGTGTGTGCCACCACCCTTCGCTAATTTTTTTTTTTTTGTATGGACAAGGTCTCACTATGTTGCCCTGGCTGGTCTTGAACTCCTGGGCTCAAGGGATCCTCTCACCTTGGCCTCCCAAAGTGTTGGGATTACAGGCATGAATCATCGTGTCTGGCCTTACTGCAGTATTTTAAACCCAGATTGGAAATATTAGCAATTAAAAGTGTTAAATATAGAACTATCAAATAGATGGACTAAAGACACATCAAGCTCTTGGTAAGAACAACAGTCTTGGACTGACAACCTCTGAGTTAAAAGAGAGCCATGTTTTCAGAATTAAAGCACAACTAGATAATTAATTGTTTCATCCTCTTCCCTCTGGCTGGTGTTGCATTTTGGTTGTAACTATGCATGAAGTGTGTGCATGTGAATGAGTGGGACTAGAAGGAAAGCATGAGTATCTCAGTCAGGCTTGTTTATATGTGACCTGTCTGTGTGCTTATGTGTGTGCATGTGTGTCTGTGTGCGTGCGTACATGTGTCTGCATGTCTGTGTTTCTATATATGAGTCTGTGTGTATATGTGTGTGTGCTTGTGCGTGTACGTGTGTTGTGTGTCTGAAGGTAAACTCCAAGAAGATAGGGACCATGTACTTAGCATAGTCACTGGTACAGAGTAAACACTATTTGTTAAATGAATGAATGAATGTGTATGAGTGTGTGTGTGTGTGTGTGTATGTGTATGTGTGTGTGTATGCATGTTCGTATGTGATTGCGGGTGTTTGGGTTTCTGAGAGTGGGGTTGTTAATGCTTGAGTGGGTTTGAGGGTCCTACATCTGATCATGTGTTTAGATTTCTGTAAGTCTAGAACTTGACCATGCAGAGACAATGAATTTTCTTGTACTCCTCTGACCCCTACCTATGCTCCCACTCATCTTCCTTAGGGCTCCCCTTGCCTGGGGAGCTACCCTCCTCACCAGACTGTAGCCAGCCCCCGTTTGGACCTTTACTTCTGTGTGTCTTCCGGAGGACACAGATGGCAGGAACAGGGAATCGGAAGCACTTGGCAATGAAGCAGCAATTCACTCTGCAATCCCTTCGTATTCATCGCAACAATGCCTGCTCTGATGGGCTCTGCGCGCTGAATGCAGCTTTCAATGTGCAATCCGGCGGGAATTGTGGTGCTGTGTGGTCCTCATCACGTCCACTTATTGTCAAGTGTTGCTGAGAATTCTCCCACTCGGGATGAGGGGAACCACTTGTTTTAGCAACTGATTTCCGAAACCTCCTCTGGGTTGGGGTTTCTGCGAAGCTCCTGGTGATGTGTTATTGTTCCTGGTTTGTGTTTTGGACACTCATGTGCTCTGCTGAAGTATGTAAATTGCCATAATGTGAGGAAATGTGATATAAAAATAACTACGGGGCAGCAAACACCGGAGGAGCTCCAAGATCGGCACAGCCTTTCCCGGTCCTGCCTTGGGGCTGGGGAGCATCTCTTGCCGTCAGTGTTGGCAGCGAAGGCCTGAGATGCCCTGGAGGAGGGTCTCTCTGGAGTGACTGCTGCCCACCCTCCTGCAGCTGCCCAGCTGGCCTGCTGGAGAAGGGTGGGTGAGACGCCTCCTAGGAAGGCAGGAACAGCTGGATGTGGACTGTCTCCTTTTTTCACAGCTGGTCAACAGAACCACAGGCTTTGCTTTGGCTAAAGGGAATCTGACTGTTCATGAGGCTGCACACTCTCAGGGGCAAAGTCGCATTCGTTGTTGGCCCACAGCCCGTTCATCTTGCCAGCAGGGGGCTGTGTTTCCCAGGCTCCCAGGTCAGGTGGCTTCAGCTGGGATCCACCGGGAAGCACTGGTGGGGAGTGGAGGACAGTGGAGGGGAGGATGGAGACAGGAGGAGCTGGGAAAGTCTCTGTTTCCCTCTCCTGTCTGACTCAGATAATGTCTTCAGGAGTAGCTGGTCTCCTCTGTGGATCCAGACCCTGAAGGTGACCTCCTGTGGTCCTAGCTTCTGGCAGAAGACCCTTGTTCCTGGTCCTCCCACCTCTCCTCTGACCCTCTGGCCTAGCGGTGGTGGTGATCTCCTGCTGTTGTTTATCTCTGGGTTGACTCACTGGCCCTTGTTTGGCCTCTCAGCTCTTCCATTACCCATGCGACAGATTCCTGGCATTGAAGTCCCTCTGTTTTAAGTGTTCAGTGGTTTCTTTTTCTTATTTAGACTCTGATACTTCATCAAGGACGTCTTGGACTACCAGATTTTCCTCCATGGGCTATCGAGGGAATGAATCAAAAGGCAAATGAGGCACAAGGGAAACAGGCCATTTTTCTACAAGGGTGGAACTGAACGGGAATTATCAGCAGTAACAGAAATATCTAACATTTACTAAGTTCCACATGTTGGTCACTGTGCTCAGTACTTTATCCTTATTATCTTATTTAATACAGTAACCGTTTGAGGTGGGTATTACTATTATTCTATTCTGTATGAGAAAGCTGAGGCTTACAGAAGTGAGGCTGATATATCTAACAGAATGTACACGCAGTGGTCAGGGTTTGAATCTAGCAGCTTTATCCCAGGGCTGAGGCTGCAGGACACAGTGTGCTTCTCCTTTTTTATTAGCACCTTTCAAGCTGTAGCTGGTGGTGCTGTAGTTCTACTCAATGTTACACAGGCAACAACAACAAAGGGTTCTGCAGTGTACTGAAATTGAGGACATGGCATGTTCTATCTCCACCCTATCTTGGAGGTTGGCCATGCATATTGACATATTAGAGGCTCTGATAAGTCCTGCATGAAAGAAGCACCTCTAGTTCAGTGAACCCCAAGTGTTTCCCTGTGGAATTCTTGTGTTACTCTTGTTAGCACCCTTTAGGGGTTGGTAGTCCAGGGAAGTCATTTTGGAAAATAGTGCCCTAGAGAGGGGACTCATCTTGAGAATATCATATTTTATATATATATATAGAGAGAGTCGTATTTAACATTTTTTGATGAATTATCTGAAAAATTGATTGGGGAACAGAGGTCTTAACATTGCAGATTGAGAAGTGCCTTAGAGATGATTGCTTCTAATGCCTTTCCCACTCCCTGAATTATTCTCTCCGGTCCCGTCAAAGTGTTCCTGGGCTTTGCCTGGACTCTCCCAGGACATGAAGCATCCTCCCTCCAAAACCATGTAAGCTGTTTTTGGATGTCTCGGAGGCTGAAAGACATTCACCTTTCTGTAACTCTCATCCATGGACTTTGCTTCTTTTCTCACAGGGCAGTTCACTGACTTTTAGAATGTATTCATCATGTCCACCTTCTGTCTTGCATTTTCCAGCCTAATCTATTTCTGTTCCCTGGTGAGTTCTTGGAGGCTGGTGCCCTGAGTTGAACCTGCAGAATTAGGGTGTGCCAGCTATATGCAGAGGTGAGAATAGGACTCCTGCCTTTTAAACTTTATGTATCTACTAATATTAATAACATTCATATTGTGAATGCTGTCTTCTGGCCACCAGATCAGAGTATTTGATGAGATTGAATCTATATAGTCAGCCCAAGCTTTGACATGTCCTGTATATTATTATTGTTATTATTATTTTATTATACTTTAAATTCTAGGGTACATGTGCACAACGTGCAGGTTTGTTACATATGTATACATGTGCCATGTTGGTGTGCTGCACCCATTAATTCGTCATTTACATTAGGTATATCTCCTAATGCTATTCCTCTATATATTATTTTTAATTTCACAGAAGCTGCTGTCTGTGTCTCCCTCATCCTATGCTTCTGCAGATGATTTTGAGATACTTGGCCAGGACTTGGCAAATGTCTCTATCAAATGTTATTTCATTAGTTTGATGCTTTATCTCTTTTATTTTCTCTTGCATCTCATTCACCCATTTTCTCTGGCTTCACAGCCACAGTCTACATTTTCATCCAAATCCTTGATGAAAATGCTGGATAGGATAAAGTCAACCATAGTGACCTGGGACTCACCAACAGACCATGACACTTGTCTACTAGACAACGGCTTGCTTATTAAGCCCTGTCATAGGCGTTCCCACATTTCTACTTTCCTTTGATTAAACTGATGCTCGGGTATGTAAAATAAAATGTACAGTGAGAATGCACTAGCGGCAGGACTGGTACCTAAGGCCCCTGCTTAGTCCAAGAAAGTTTGTCATTCTTCAATAGAAATGTGCTCTGCCTTCCAACCAAGGCTACTAGGAAAACATGGTCTGAAAATGTGTTGCAGAGTGTGGCAGAGTTACCCCTGTGTGGTACAATGGTGGCCAGGGTTTCCTAAGTCACGCTGGGCTGTGTAACATGATGATAGTGCTCCCAGCATCCTCACATCCCCATCTTTGCAGATGGTGATGACATGGTCCCCAGCATCTCCAACACCCTTCAGTGAAGCAGTCCCCATTCCCTCACAGACCCGTCTGCCTGAGTTTTCTGCCTGGCCTGACCCGTTCTCAACAGGACAGAAGAGCAGAGGATCATAGGTCACACCAGCACTAGGAGATTCCCATGAACACCTCCTGGAGATGGCTCATTAGCATATTAATGCACAGCCTGTCTCCTGAGAATTAAACAAAGTTAGGGGTCATTTAATCGGAAATCTAAAGGACAGCACCTGCCACAGCCTGTCCAGAATTTATGCACGTCTGTCTTGAACTGGAGGGAATGGATGATTCACGATGGGCCGCGTGCCTTCTGATTTATTACCCATTATTTACATGTTACTAAAGTCAACTGGCATGTGTGGAAGGTCATCCTCAACTAGAATTAGGCTCACTAAACCTCTGGGGGCCTGGTGTTCTAGTCAGGTTGTGCCCCAATCACAGGGCCCAGGCTTCTACTGCCAGAGGAAATGACAAAGACCTGGGCCAAAGAATCTTGGCAAGGACGGTGTCCAACCCCAGGGAGCCCTGGCCTCCTGGTGGACTGTACTACTCAGTAAACTGTAGACTCTAGGTCATTGTTATGAGCATGAGATCTAGAGTGACACTGTTTACTTTCTAGCCCTCTAACTTTGAGGAAGCCACCTAACCTTTCTTAGCTTTGGTTTTTTGGTCTGTAAATGGCTATAATAGCAGTACCAACATCACAGGGTTGTGAACATTAAAATGAGCTACATTAAGTATTTAGGAAAGGGCCTAGTATATGAGGATGCTTGCTGAGTGTTGATTATGAGATTTTAGACCCTAGTAGTTGAGTGGCCCATTTGTGAAATCAAGATGACTTGTATTCAAATCCTGGTTCTGTTATCTAATAGCTGTATGACCCAGTGAAATGCACTTACAGTCTCTCAGTCTTGATGTTTTCATAAGTAATCTGAAGATGAAGTAGGTAATAATGTACCCAATTCTCAGGCTGATGGTGAGTTTGAGTTAAAGGGGGTTATTTAGGTAAAACACTCAGCAGTATGTTTTTCAAATAGCCCTGCTGCTCTTTAAAGGTTAGCAATGTGGAAGAAGGTTGTGGTGAGTATCGATTTGGACTTAGCACCTGTCTGAGCAGATCTTGTTTCATAGTTTGTCATGCATGAGCTGCAAGTTGGCCTGTTGCTCTCTCCTCATGTATTTTAAATTTATTTTTAATATTTTATTCTTAAATGATAAATAATAATTGTATATTTTTATGGGGCACAGTGTGATGTTTTGATATGTGTATATATTGTGGAATGATTGACAACAGCCACATTTCTCACCTACAGGATCAAAGATTCCTTGTTCTTTCTTGACTTGCTTTCATAAATATCTATAGCTCTTGTTTTTACTTCTTCAGGCTTTCCCCATTTTGCCTCTCCAAAATTCCCTACTCAGAATCTACCTTTAGCCCACAAACATATCAACTCTCCTTTGACTAAGTAATTGGGATTTTTCTTCCCTTGTCTACTTTGAACTTAAAACATCAAAGTGCTGGCAAATGGATTCCTTCCATGGTAGAAGCAGCCCTGGCATTCATAGCCAGACTTTACTCTCACCTGTGTTCAGGACATGGAGTCTGTGAGTTTGAGTAACAGCCTGTGGCTCTTGCTTGTAGCACGGAGCTCTCTGTTCTATTGATTGATAACCCTGGGCAGAGCCTTAGTGACCACCTGCTCTGACCACTGGGCAGCAGGACCATGGCTGAATTAGCAGTCATCCAAGGCACCCACAGAGTGGACCTACTCAGGAAACTTGTGCTGAGAGGAGAAAATGATGAACAGGGATGCAAAAATTAGAGGGTATTTTTCCTTCTTCCTTCCTTCTCTTAAAGAGAGTTAATAAGTGGTGCCTTTCTTGAGGTAAAACACATAGAATCAAAATTTTCCTTATCAACATGTTATTTTCAACATTTAAAGTAATCTCAGTGGATTGATATTTTTTGGAAAAGTTAGTTGACTTATTTCCAGTGATTTTCCTGAGTTTTCATTATTTAAAAAAACCATAAAATACTTGTGATGCATTTTGTAATCAATTCATTGTAATAGCTAACATGTATTGAGCGCCTTCTCTATGTAAAATCCCAGGCTTGGTGCTTCATGTACAGGTGCTTCATGGCAGGATTCCCTGCCATCTTCCCAAAGGCCCTGAGACATAGATATTTGTATTATGGTAATTGCTCCAGTTGCCCCAACATACAAACTGTGAAATCTCAGTGGCTTAATGTGATTAAGTTATATTTCTCACTCTTAGTTGGATGGGGTTGGGTGGCCTCTGGGTTGCAGTTACAACATCTGGAACATGTGGCCCCCAGGGTCACTATGATAAAGGAAGGGAGGGAACGGGACTTTCATTGGATGTGTTTAAGAGTCAGGTCTCGAAGCGACTGATATCACTTACACCCATATCCCGTTGACCAGAACTCAGTCGATGGCCCAACCCAACTGCAAGGGGGGCTGGGAAGGATACAGGACTATGTGGACGTTTGATGGTCACTAGCACTATTCACTACATGTCATTTCTATTTAATCAACAAAAACCAGAGGTTCATAAAGTTAAATAAATTGCTCCAAGTCATAGATACTAAGAGGAAGAGTCAACAATTGGAATCAGATCTACTGACCTCAAAGCCTATGCTCCATACCAGGAATTTGCAAACTAGACCTCATGCACCAAATTTGGCCCACTGTCAGTTTTTGAAAATAAAGTTTTATTGAAACAGAGCCATGCACACTCATTGTGCATTGTCTATGGCTGCTTTTGTGTTACAACAGTTGTGTGGAGTAATTGTAACAGAGAATACATGACCCACAAGGTCTAAAATATTTACTCTCTGGTCCTTTGCAGAAAAAGTTTGCCAGCCTCTGCTTTATGCGTATTGCATATATGCATAAAATATATATTTATATAAAAATATGATATATGTATCTTTCTTGTTCATTTTACATTTCTCTGATCTCATTGACAGAAAACTGAGAAATTAGAGATTCTGATTTCAGGCTTCATCAGGGTTGCCCCCAAATGTACTAGACTCCTATTTACTCCTATTTCTGCCTTTTCTGTACCTTGAGGTCCTTTCAGCCAGTCATTTTTTTGGGAAAATAGTGTAGACCTGAGTTTGCAAATTATTGATTAGAGGGGTTGTTCCAGCCAACCTGTTTTCTTTGCTTCAGGTGCACAGTATATGTTTGCATGCATATGTGTGTGTGTGAATTTTAACAGAATTTAAGTGCCTCCAAGTTGGGCATGCCATAGTAACCACCATTCCTTATTACCTCATACATGGATGTTTCATTAATTTATATTTCCTGACTCGCCCCTGAAGACATTGGAATTCATAGATCCTTGACCCAGACTTTTGTTCACCCCATCTTTTGTGAGTTCTATCCTTTAGAGAGAAAAGATATATATCTTTGGATGCTAGAGAGGTCTGGATATGGGGTCAGCTTCACTCTCCATCCGTCTGCAGCCCGGGGGAGCTGAGAGAAGGGATAAGGTCCGTTCCTTATTTAAATGCTATGCAATCCGAGGCAAGTAGCTTAACTACTCCAAGGCTCGATTTCCTATCTACAAAGGGTAGGAACTAATACTGCAACAGACAGAATTCTAAGATGGCATCCAAGATTTACATTTGCTGTTGAATATGCCCTATATAATGCCCTTTCCCATGAATGTGGGCAGGATCCATGAATGTGATGGGGTTATGCTGCAGCATATGGCAAAGGAGATTTTATAGATAAAGCTATGGTCCCTGATCATTTAATAAAAAAGATTATCCTGGGTAGTCCTGACCTAATCAGGTGAGTCCTTAAAAAAGATAAGAAAAATGCAGTAGATGCTCTTTGCTGGCCTGGAGAAAAGCAAAAAACCATGTTATAAATTGCCTATGAAGGTCACATTGCTAGGACCTGAGGGTAGCTCCTAAAAGCTAAAAGGGACCCTAGCTGACAGCCCACAAGAAAACATGATCTCAGGCATGCTAAAAGAAACTGGATTCTGTAAACAACCTGAGTGAGTTTGGAAGAAGACGCTGAGCTGCAGATGAGACCACAGCCTAGCTAACCTGTGCCTGGCCTTCTGATCCACAGAACTCCTAAAGTAACAAATTTATGTTGTTTTAAGCTGCCAAATTTGTATTAATTGACTATGCAGCAATATAAACCAACATACATACCCATCTTGGAGTGTTGTTGGGAGGGTTAATTAAGACAACACATGCTACCTCTCCTAATACAAGGCTTGGCACATTGTAGGCGTAAAAAAACAGCCTGATGAACGGAGACAAATTTACCAGGATTTAAGGTGTCCAGAAGTTTGACTCTTGCTTCTCTGAGGACAGTTCTTCCTTTGGCTATGGTTGGTATGAAGGGAACTTGCACATTCACTATCTTAGGTCAAGTTCCCCAGAAGCAGAGCCTGTGCATGTGATGAGTCGAGGAGGGCCTTCCAGGAAGAACTCATGACGAGGTGAGAGAAACAGGATGGGCTGGGGAAGAAGCTAGATCAAGTTGTGTGTTTAGCTGGAGACTAGCCACAGTCTGTGCACATGGGGAGCCCAGGACCACTGAATGGCACCACAGGCTTTGCCTACCTCGGGGCATGGGGTTGGGCTTTTGTATCCCACTATCAATCAGTTATGGGCTGGAGACCTCCCATAGTGGGTGAAGGAGGGAGCTAACTCCCAAGCATTTCCAGGGAGATAAGTAGTGCCCACCCAGGACAATTCTCCAAAGAATGGGGCTGCTGTGAGCTGCTTGTGATGAGGCAGTACCTGGTAAAGGGGATCTGAGTGGGGCACCGACTGTATCTGCTACATTCTCTTATTCTGCTGGTCAATGTGTTGATCTCTCAGGTTCTATTATCAGGCCTTTACCTACCTTTCAGCCTCATAGACTTGAAGATCCAGGTTCAAGCCTTTTCTGTGATTATTTGGATCTTTCAGTGGTCTCCACAGACTCCCATCTCCATCGTTGCACACAGACTCCAGCCAGCTCAGCTCTGACGTCATGCCCACACCACCTCCAGTACCCCAGCACCCTGGGTGCCAGCTCCTTAAGCCATGCTGCTAGATTAAGTACTTAAATATTTGTGGCACCCTGTTATGTGCCAGGCACTGTGCTGGGGGTGGGGGTGTGGGAAGTAATAAGGGTGTATTAAGAAAGAAGACCTTTCCCAGAGTTTACATCCTAGTAAGAAAGAGAATCATGGAAGAATCAATTATACAACAGTGGATAGGGTATATTGGACACCTCTTGTGCCTAGTATCCTAGCAATCTTCTCACTACCACCCTATACCCCCAATGCCTTTCACTCCATCCATTGGGATGTACCAGCTGTGTGCAGGTGTAGCATGGCAGCCCCTTGTCTCAGCTGAGCCTCTTGCTGTCTACCATGAGTCTTTCCTGTTGCTGCTGCATGGGAGGCCTGCGTGAAGCCTCTAAATAATTTGGACGCTTGGAAATTTTTGGAAGAGCACAAATTTAACACTCCATGAAGCACTTTTGGCCAACGGGACAGGGGCCCTCATTTTCATACCTTGGGTGGAAACTTGGAAAAGCATTCTCTATAATTCCTTAGGGTGTCTCTACAGGATTGAGTCCCAGTTGCTCATAGCTCAGTAACATATCATTGAATGGGCTTTATCCTCTTCTTGTTTCATTCTTCACAGTACCTTCTACCACTCCTTGAGATCACTTCCCAAATAAGCTACCTGCACTGAAGCCTCTGTCTCAGGCATTGCCTTCAGGGGTAACTCAGGATATGGCAGGAGCTCTTAGAGCACCTAACATGCCACCTGCCATGAACCCAATGGTAGATAGAAGGGATCTTTTAAAAAAAAATACAAAATATTTTACATATTTATGGGATACACGTGAGTATTTGTTACATGCACAGAATATGTAACGATCAAATCAGGGTATTTGAGTTATCCATCACCTTGAGTATTTATTGTTTCCATGTGTTGGGGATGGGAACATTTCAAGTCCTCTCTTATAGCTACTTTGAATAATACAATACATTGAGGCTAACTATAGTCACCCACTCTGCTACAGAATATTGGGCTTATTTCTTCTAACTGTATGTTTGTACCTACTATTCAACCCCTCTTTATCCCTACCTTACACCACACACTTCCCTGTCATTGATATGTATCATTCCACTGTCAATCTTCATGAGATCAAGTTTGTGTGTGTGTGTGTGTGTTTTTAAATGAAGTCTCGCTCTTGTCCCCCAGACTGGAGGAGTACAATGGTGCAATCTCGACTCACTGCAACCTCTGCCTCCCGGGTTCAAGCGATTCTCCTGCCTCAGCCTCCCAAGTAATTGGGATTATAGGCGCATGCCACCATGCCCAGCTAATTTTTGTATTTTTAATAGAGACAGGGTTTCACCATGTTGGCCAGGCTGGTCTCAAACTCCTGACCTCAGGTGATCTGCCTGCCTTGGCCTTCCAAGGTGCTGGGATTACAGGCATGAGCCACTGCGCCTGGCCATGAGATCAAGTTTTTTAACTCCCACATATAAATGAGAACAGGTGGTATTTGTCTATCTGTGTCTGGCTAATTTCATGCAACATAGTGACATGCAAATGTCATGATTTTATTTAGTTGCTGCAAATGACATGATTTTATTCTTTTATGTGGCCAAATAGTATTCCATTGTGCATATATAACATATTTTCTTTATCCATTCTTCGAAGGATGGACACTTAGGTTGAGTCCATATCTTTGCTATTATGAATAATGTGCAATAAACATGGGAATGCAAGTATCCATTTGATATACCGATTTCTTTTCCTTGGGATAAATGCCAAATAGGGAATTGTTGGAACATATGTAGTTCTATTTTTAATTTTCTTGAGAAATCTCCATACTGTTTTTCGTAGTGGCTGTACAAATTTACAGGCCCCCTAACTAAGCTATTATCCAAGCTGAGAACTGAAAGCTGGAGTAAAGTGGTGAAGGGGAGAGGGTTCAAGGTTGAGGATCCCTTGGCTCCTTCTCAACCTGGTGATCTCTTATTTGTCCTTTGCAACCTAATATTATCTGTTCCTTACAGGATCCTTGGATATAACAGACATTTGGTCTTCTATTATGACACTTTCCAAAATATATTGCAGCAGTTCTGAAACCTTAATGTACATAAGAACCATCTGGAGAATTAATTAAAAGGATTTTCAGCTCCTGTATTGGATACCTATCACTGCTTAGCAAATTATCCCCAAATTTAGTAGCTTAAAACAACACACATGTATTATCTTATAGTTTTTGTGTAACAGGAAGCAAAGCATGACTTCACAGTCTCAGGATCTCTCACAAGACTGTAGTCAAGTTGTTAGCTGGGGCTGGGGTCTCATCTGAAGACTTGATTGGGGAAGGCTCTGTTTCTTTCTTTTTTTTTTTATGGTACAGCTATTTCTTTAAACTTTTTTTTTTTTAATTATACTTTAAGTTCTAGGGTACATGTGTATAACGTGCAGGTTTGTTACATATGTATACTTGTGCCATGTTGGTGTGCTGCACCCATCAACTCGTCATTTACATCAGGTATAACTCCCAATGCAATCCCTTCCCCCTCCCCTCTCCCCGTGATAGGCCCCGCTGTGTGATGTTCCCCTTCCCGAGTCCAAGTGATCACATTGTTCAGTTCCCACCTATGAGTGAGAACATGTGGTGTTTGGTTTTCTGTTCTTGCGATAGTTTGCTGAGAATGATGGTTTCCAGCTGCATCCATGTCCCTACAAAGGACACAAACTCATCCTTTTTTATGGCTGCATAGTATTCCATGGTGTATGTGTGCCACAATTTCTTAATCCAGTCTGTCACTGATGGACATTTGGGTTGATTCCAAGTCTTTGCTATTGTGAATAGTGCCACAATAAACATACATGTGCATGTGTCTTTATAGCAGCATGATTTATAATCCTTTGGGTATACACCCAGTAATGGGATGGCTGGGTCGTATGGTACTTCTAGTTCTAGATCCTTGAGGAATCACCATACTGTTTTCCATAATGGTTGAACTAGTTTACAATCCCACCAACAGTGTAAAAGTGTTCCTATTTCTCCACATCCTCTCCAGCACCTGTTGTTTCCTGAGTTTTTAATGATTGGGAAGGCTCTGTTTCTAAGCTTATTCATGTGGTTAATGGCAGTATTCACAGTTCTTCACCACCTGGGCCTCTCCATAGGGCAATGCAACATCTTGCTTCATCAGAACAAAGATACAAGAACAGACAGTGAGGTGGGGGAGTGAGATGAAAGTCAGTCCTTTGTAACCAAATCATAGGAGTGTCATCTCCTCACTTTTGCTGTATTCTGTTTGTCAGAAGCAAGTTTCTAGGTCCTGCCCATACTTAAGAGGAGGAGGTTGAATTCTAGACCAGGATCACAGGGAGTCATTTTAGAAGGCAGCCTTCCATAGGCCTCACTTGTAAAGCCTCAGATTCAGGAAGTCTGGAATAAGGCCCAAGAATCTGCACTTTTTAGCAAACACATTAGATTGGTGGTTATTAAGCTCCATTGCCTATTAGAATTACTTAGGGACCAGGCACAGTGGCTCATGCCTGTAATCCCAGCATTTTGGGAGGCTGAGGCAGGTGAATCACCTGAGGTCAGGAGTTTGCGACCAGCCTGGCCAAAATGGTAAAACCCCATCTCTACTAAAAATACAAAAATTAGCCAGGCATCATGGCACACGCCTGTAGTCCCAGCTACTTGGGAGGCTGAGGCAGGTGAATTGCTTAAGCCCGGGAGGCAGAGGTTGCAGTGAGCTGAGATCGTGCCACTGCACTCTAGCTGGGCAACAGAGCAAAACTCCATCTCAAAAAAAAAAAAAAAAAAAAGAAATTACTTAGGGAATTTAGAACCATCCAGTGCCTCAGCTGTACCCAGACCAATTAAATCAGAGTCTCTTGTGGGGTGGGGGTAGTGTGTGGAGTCTGGGTATCAGTGCTTTTTAAACGTCTCTATATGATTCTAATGTGCAGCTAAGTGTGAGAGTTCTGGTGGTCTGTTACATTGCTAGCACTAAATAAACCATGCCTCTTGGTATTCATGTCCTTTCCTTGAATCAGGGCTGGTCTGTGACTTGCTTTGATCCATAGATGCAGTAGAAGTGACACTGTGCCTAAGTCTTAAGAAGTGCCTGGCAACTTCCACTTTTGCACTCTTGGGAGCTCTGATCCCCCTTGTAAGAACTCCCACATCCTCTAGAGAGAGACTGGAAAAGACCATGTGGAGAGGCAGAGCCTGAAACCATATGGTTGTTGTTCAAGCCATTAAGTTTTGGGGGTGATTTTTCAGCAATTTCTGTTGCAGTTACCTATTGTACTTATTCTGTCAACGCTACCATCTGGCTGGACTCGGTGAAACAGTTTTTGAAGGTGGTCACTTGTGTGGTTACATTCAGCAGGGGGGATGTTTGGGGCTGGCTCAGCTGGGATGCTGAGACAGCTGGGCCTGGCTTTCTCTCCATGTGGTCTCAGAGCTCTCTGAGTTCAGAGGCAGAAGCTGTTTGGTCTCGTGAAGACCTGAAACCAGCACTCTATCACTTCCCATGGAAGGTGGCTCGCTGGGGGCCCCAAACACAGATACCACAAAAATAAGTGCTTCTCAAACTTTCATGTGAAACAGATACCCTGGGGACTAGGTTAAAAAGAGGAATGTGATTAGGTAGGTCTGGGGTGGGGCCAGAGAACGTGCATTTCTAATGAGTTCCTGAGTGATGCTGATTCTGCTTGTTCATGGGCCACATTTTGAGAATCGAGAGGCTAGAAGATTTCATTATTTGTACCCCTTGAGAGATACAGAGCTCTATTGTAATTATCTTTTCATACATTTATTATTGATCCAGGGATTCTTAAACATCTTTAGATTATGGACCCCTAGACACAGGGAGTTTTGCAGTAAGTTTAGAGTTTACAGACTTACCCCACCACCTGCCAGGAAGACTTCTAGGAACCCCTGCAAGTAAAGAATCCCTACCCTAGACTGGGAACTCCTA
Source organism: Piliocolobus tephrosceles (assembly GCF_002776525.5). NCBI lineage: Eukaryota > Metazoa > Chordata > Mammalia > Primates > Cercopithecidae > Piliocolobus > Piliocolobus tephrosceles. The sequence continues at coordinate 12,178,521 of NC_045453.1, forward strand.
GATCTGTGTTATTATTTGACTATGACAAACAGTAGGAACTTAATATGTGTTTGCTAAAAATGGATGAATGATTGGCTGTAGATATGGTATATATGATATAATTTTATATACATAATTTATCTCAATTTGACTTAGAAGGGTCTTATTGCTAACTGACCACCAAAACTAATTGGCCTAAACCCTCTCATGTCCCTGACAAACTGTCAGTGAAGGTAGGATGATCAGCTGTCCAATTTGCCTGGGACTAAGGGCTTTTCTGGACATAGGACATTTAGTGCTAAATCTGAGACAGTCCCAGGTAAACCAGGATGAGTTCACCCTGAATAAAGGTGAAGATAAAGGTACTCTGAGCTCCCCTTAGAGCCAGGCATCAGAGACACTGACTCTTGCCCTCATGGCCGGCATTTTCTGCCACATCAGCACTGTTCGTACATTTCAAAAGCCCATCTGTGCCCGCAAAGGAGTGACTTCCTGTGTGCATGGGCGGCCCTGGGAGGCTGGGTCTCTGAGAGCCCGTTTTGGATTATAAGCCTTTGAAGACATCTGCGGGGAAGGGATAATTCATTCCAGAAAAACAGCTCTCTTTGCCATGCAAACCAGAGACCAGGAATGGAAATGAGGTTTTTAATCACATGGGGCATTTTCAGAGCCACCTGCTGGCTCTGGCATCTAGCTGAGTTGCTTCATGTAGAGGTGCTGGGAGCAGGTCTGGCCTCTGAGGTCGGGCTGCTGGGAGGCCTCCTGGGTCAAGGCATGAGCTGCTGCCTTCAAAGTCCTCTTGCAGCTGCATCCAGCTGGGCCTGCAGGGAACTGATGCCAGGAAAGGTCTGCTCTGAACTTAGCAATGATGCCCTCCTGCTGCTCAGAAAGTCCTAGACTCAGGACCTGTCTTGTATTTTGTCTCTCAGTGTTCATGAGCTCCTGTTCTGTGCAGGTCTCCTCAGCCTGGGCTGGGGGAGCAATCAGAGACTGAACACTGTCAATCGAGGGGCTTACCAGAAGCACCTGCTCCCACCTCCTTTCCTGGCAGACTCACTCATGCTGTACATTTGTTAAATTTAGGGTGAAATCTCAGTTCCCCTGTTTCTTGGGTTAGGTTCCCCAGAAGGAGATGCTTGTTCAGGATCCACACTTGTGAAAGGCAGGAGGGATAGCAGGTTTGGGTAGAAGGAAAAGTCAAACTGTGATACAGGTCCATCAAAGCCTGGGCCAACCAGAAGAAAGCCCTGGGATGAATATCAATCATCAGAGGCATCCTGGGGTAAGCCTTAAGGCTGGGCTTTTCCAATTTTGCTTTGCTCCGTTACTGACTTCTCTATAAAGGACATGAATTCAGGGGAGGTGACCCTCAGCAGCTGAGACAGAGGCTGAAGGAGGGGATTGCTGAAGTCTGTTTCTTGATTGAGCCTCCTGCAGATAGGTATGAGCAATTAACTGAAAGGGGTTCTGTGCAGCACACTTTGGTGTCTACCATACCTTGCTTATAAACTGTTTGATTGGGAATGTAATTTACTTTTCTGAGCCTCAGTTTTCATGTGCATAAATGAGGCTAATAGCTATAAATAACTAATAACTTAAAAAAACTTTATTCTAATAATATATTTCAAACACATACAAAACTTACACAAAAGAAATGAGTTTCGAATCATGAACTTCCATGTACCAGTCACCCAGCTTCAACAATTACCAACTCATGGCCACTTTTGTTCCAACTATACCCCACCATAACGAGACTGGATTGTTAGGAAGCAAATCTCAGATTCAGAAATATTGTGTTTCATCCAATAATATTTCAAATGCATCTCTAGAAGGGCTTAAAAATAACCAAACATAACCACAATATGCGTAGCTGTTTTTGGCAGATTAAATGATCTAGTTTAAATGGAGCTTATATGACAGCATTTGGCACACAAAAGGGATTTAGAAATGTTAGCCATGTCAAAACACATCCTCTTGGGAAATGACACGTGAGAGAAGGGGGAAAGAAACTTAATTTTATGTAGTGTAGAGTGTCAAATATGTGACACAGATACTACCTTCTTCCACCCTTTTCCCTCAACAGACATCACTATTCAATCATGGAGCTAGCCTGCTGCACAGAGTTCTAGGCAGCCACTGTCCATTCAGTGGTGGAGATTAAAGATGAAATCAATTTGTTCACATTGTCCTAGCAGACTGATGAACCGTTCTCATCTGGAACAATGGCTTAACACAGAGCTAGGCTTGCTGCCCTGCAGAATATCTGACAACTGCCATCCAGCTCCATGGTTCTGAGTCCAGGCTGGGTCACAGTGATGTACAACAGCTGCTCATAGACCTCTTTTGCCATTTCCAATGTAGGGAGGGAGACTATGCAGCCTTCACCCAGGGAAAATTGGTGAGAAGAAGCAGACCTCAGACCCTTCAGAGCTGTTCAAGCCTGACATTTCAACGTCTGCCCCTAGAGCCCTGTCTGTTCTCATTCTTGCTTTCTTCTACTTCAGTGTCTGCCAGCTCCTTTTTGGGGTTCCTTCCCCAGGCAGTTATATGCTTATTCTTCATCTCGTCCGGCCTTCCTCACTTTGTTACACCCTCACTGAATAATGTTGTCATGTCTCCAGTGAACAAAATGTTGGGCAAAAAGGAGTGTACGCGTGTGTGTGTGAAATTACCCTTAATACACGTACATGACTCCATAGTGTACACGGTACTCTGTTAGTTGTCATCTTATGTAACCATAAGGAAGCCAAAGGAACTCATGATATTTTCTTCTATATTAAACTTCTTAGATCAGGAGGTCAAAGGGGCAGACTGGGAGTCCTGACTCTGACTCACATTGATGCGTCACAGTCCTGGAAAATCCTTAAGCCGTGGAACTCTTTCTTTAAATGTAACTTTATGTTATTGTCCACTGTCCAACATTTTGGGTGAATTGAGGTGGGGGAACATGGTGTACTGTCTACCATTAAAGTGTGGTAGGGAAAAAGAGAAGGTTGGTTTGTGGGATCACTAGGACTTTGGGGAGCCCAATTTAAACACCATCACATTCTACAAGCAGACACAGGGTATAATTTTACTAGCCTGGAGTATAATTCTGCTCTTGACAGAATGTCTGGGAATCACTGGTTATGAGATTCAGTATTCCCAAACCCACATTTATACCCTATAAAAATGTGGGGCTTACTACATGCTGGAAGCAGCTATTAGGATAAATTGTGCTAGCTCCTGAAACCAGGAATAAGCCATTCCTACACCTGCCAGGACTGTCCTGTCCTCATCATACCTAGATTAATCCAATACAAGAATGAAGCGAGGAGGACTCTGAGCCCTGGTTGGCCCTGAGCCTTCACCCAAATGAGCCTGAAAATAATTCTGGTGATAGTAACAACAGCAAATCTTGAATATTTGCTCTCTCCGTGTTAAGCACAATGCTAAATACACATACAATTTAATGCCCACAACAACTCTGGTAAGTATTTTTATCTTGTCTTTAGAAACTCAGGGATGCTCAGGGCTAACAGGTGACAAGTGATTAAGGCAGGGATTCAGAGAGAGGTCTCCCCAATTCTAGTTCTCACATTCTCACTTGTCCATCCTGATTCCTTAGCCTGATGCTTCCATGTGATCCTTATGATAGCCTCCAGGAAGGGTGTCTTTCCTTCCTTGTGCTCAAGGTCACCCACCTAGGAAGGGAACATGCATGAACACAGGTGCATCTGAGTCCAAATTATGAGCTTTGCTGCTTTTTGAGAGGGAGATAGTACAGTGGGCAGGATGTATTGCTTCTGAGAAAAATTACCTTTATGTGGGGGGCTCTGGTTCATACCTCAAAAGCAGGTGAGAACAGGCTGTTTCTAGAAGCAGAAGTAACTTGTATCCTGCCATTTTTATTTATGGGAAAACAGTTTTGTTTATTTATTTTAGTAAAAATATGCAAGGTGAACAAAGTTTTGTTTCTATGTTTTTATAGACTAACAATATGAATAGTCCACTGATAAGACTGGACACGGGAAAAAGCAAGAAGGTAAAAATAAAAATCTTTTCCTACTACTAAAATGAGAATCTCAATTATGGAAAAGATGGCAAAAGGTAGGAATGAATGGGAGCTCATGAGGCCAGGGAGGAGACAATACAGTGGATAAGTAGGTGCATCATCTCAGATTGCATTTCTGTTACAAAGATTTGGTTCATAAAGTGATGAACATCAGTCACCCCACAGATTTTCAGTTTATCCCAGCCCAGCACATTTGTTAATGTATAGCAGCTAGAATATATTAAATGCTTGTACATATCAGGCCCATGCTAGGAACTTTGTATCCATTACTTTAAAAAATAATCTTTTTATTTTAGAACAATTTTAGATTTACAGAAAACTTGCAAAGATAGTACAGAGTTCTTGTATGAACTTTGTCCAGGTTCCCTTAGTGTTAACATCTTACATAACCCAGGTATATTTGTCTAAACTAAGGAATTAATGAAGGTACACTATTATTAAGTAAACTTTACATTTTATTTGGATTTCATAAGCTTTCCCACTAATGTCCTCTGTTTTCTTGTTCTGGAATCTAATCCAGGATACCACATTGCCTTTAGTTGTCATATCTCCTTAGTCTCCTTTGGTCTCATTATTTTTTAAATTCTCAAATAATTGTTCCTTTTTAGAGATGAGAAACAGGCTCGAACATATTAAGTGATTTTCATTGGTTCACAAATCTAGTCAGTTGCTCAGCTGGGATTTACTCAGCTCTGTCTGATTGCAAAGACCATGCATGCATATTCTAACCACTGTCTACTATGCTGCCTCATGAGCTGCGTATATGAGAATCCTCAACAACCAAGAAATGACTAAACTAAGAGTACGCTGAGTTTTGGATAGTTTAGAGCAATTGACACCCAGAGGGTGAATGAACCCTAAGTTCACGTTTCCAGCCCAGACTTTCCCTTTACACCCCATACCATAGATGGAGATGGGATGAGAAGCTGCACATTGGCCCAATTGGCCAAGTTTACCCATTTGGCCATCTTTTGAATGCACCATAAGCATCTCAAACTCAGCATGTCTGAAACCAGATTCACCTTTCTTCTCAAATCTGGTATTCTGGTTCTTTCCTTCCCAAACTTGGCTCATTATGATGTAAAAATGGAGAAGGGGCCATGAGCAGTCACCAGAATCTTAAAGTCATGGGAAATGATTCAGCATGAGTAGGAGTAATTCCAGAGCTGAGAGAGCACATGGTGAGTGGAGAGAAAGAATCAGTGACTTCTTAGTGAGGGGGAAATAAATTAGACATGTGATGAGGGGTTGAAGCGTGCTCAGTGGCTAGGAGTAGTCCCTGGGAAGGAGACAATTCCCAATCTTCTTGCTGCCCTGAGTTCCCTCTTAACTTCAATTTCTGTATCTGCAAGACTGTCCAACTCTACCACTGTTCCTGTGGTACCTGAGCACAGGTTCTTGAGTTTTCCTTAGCTGACTTACCAGACATCCCTATTACTTAGAAAATATCTAGATAGACTGAGACTCTCAGTTCTGATTACCGAAAGAACCCAACCCAAATCTTCCTTCCCTCACAGAGCTGCGGAAGTGATATGACTCCAGCTTCTTTAGAGGATGCACAGAGAGTCTTAGTCCAGAATTCCACTGGATCTGTTTACTTGATCCTACCTCCCTGCACCCTCACAGGATGGAGAAGTGGAAAGCACAAGATATACCTCGGTTTGAAGCTAGAGCTGCCATATCCTAGTCATATGGCCTTAAACAATTTTCTTATTCTCCTAGGTTATCAGTTTTTCTCTTTAAGAGTGTGGATAATGATATCTTGCTTAGGGTTAACTTGAGAATTCAAGACAATGGGTAGGTGGCAACTGAGAGAAAGACCTTTCTCCCTCTCTCTTTCTCATCTGTCTTTTCCATACCTTTTGAAAATCTTATATTCTTAGTATGGAATCTTTGCCTCTCTTTCTGCTTCCCACATGAGGACTGTTAGATTTGATGAATTCTTGAAGAATTCCTTCATAAGCAACCAAACTCTTTGATAAATGGCTTGGGATTGAGGGAAGTAACAGGGGGAGCACATGCCCCAAGAACAACAGTTTTATTTTGGTCCCTGCTAAGGTGAGTGAGAGACACAAACTGAGAGCTGGGATGAGATTGCACAGCATCATAGAGTGGCTTTGGAGAGGCTATGGCCATGGATAGGCAGAGAGAGAAGCGAGAAAAGGCAACTGGCAGGAGAAAGGAACAAGGTACAGTGGAAATGGGACAGTGGGGAGAAGAACAGGGGATTTATCCAAGTTTCTCTGGTCTGATGAGCAGCATGAAGCTTTCTCTTCATTTCCTCAGGATATCTTTAGTACAATATCAATTTTGCACTAACACCTGTGTATCTGAATCTTTGAGGGGGTATCTGAAAGGTGGGATGGGGTGAAAACCAAGGGCACCCAAGGAAGGCCCATCATGTCTGGATTTCATTCCAGTGCTTGGCATAGAGTAAGTGCTCAGTAAATACTAGTGTTAATAGTAGCTGCAGTTGTAATTTCTTTCCAGCTCCTTTTTCTCTTCTCCACTAGGATCTTCAAGAGCTCAAGAAAATGCACCTGCTTTATTCACTTCTGGATTCTTACCATTGGCAGAGTGCCTGGCCCATAGTTAGGTTACAATAAATATTTGTTTTTATGACTAACAAATCCATGTAATCTCTGTGACCAACTAAGTTCTCTTCTCAGCTTTGTTCTATTTTCATTCAATACTCCCCAATCTTCAGAAAGCTGATTCATTCTGGGACTTCAGCTCTTACATCCATCTAGTGGATTACCAAATTTGTATATCCATTCCTGGCTCACATGGATAAATAAGGCTGGCTTACATGGCTAAATACTGGAATTGACAGTATTTGATTATTTTTAACTTACAAAAACAATAATTTCATAAGTTATAATCTAATATTCCCTTAAACTTCCATTCAAATGTTATGTTGTCACCTTCAACACAACATAGGTGTTGTGCACTTCTCTGCCCATTGGCTGTTCCTTTTCCTGGCATTGATTAATAGGAAAATGCTTTTAGAATAGAAAGCTATCACTCTGTTCAATAGTATCTTTGTATCAGTGAGATAAAAGATTGAGGTTACATTCTGCCTCTGCTACATTCAAATCACTTGCCTCAAGATCGCACAGCAGAATGGTAGCAGAGGCAAAAAGTAACCTCAGTCTTCTGTCTCCTATTCCGGTTCTAGGTCTATCTAGAGCATGGATTCTCTAGCTTCCCAAGGCTTGCATCTCCATTTTCCTCCTTCCTCTCATCTTCGGGCAATATTCAATTATCCACCAAGTCCAGGAACTTCTTCCTTCAAAATATCTCTGTATTCACATATGTGTTTCCCAACTCAAGGACCTATGGCTGCCATGTTATTTCAGTCCAACCTCATCTACCACTTGAATCCCAGCGAAGAAGTTCATTGTTAAATCTCTGTCCTGCTTTCTCACATAATACCTGCCTAAAGGTATATATGAAAGTTGAAGTTTCAAAAGTCACCAAATAGCTTTTAAAGTCTAAGGGCTGTTTGGTCCCAGAGAGAAAAATGATTTAAAAAAATTAAAATAGCATCATATCATTTAGACATAATGTTTTGATTATATATGTTCTATGATTTTATGATTTTGTGTTCACTAATTTCAGACTTACAAAAAAAATGTAAAAATGATATAAAAATTATCTGTATGTCTTCACTCAAATTCTCCAAATGTTAGCATTTCTAATGTTTACTATTTTCTTTCTCTTTATACATTTTTATTATTTTTTTTTCAAACCATTTTTGTGAGTAAGATGTGAACATGATGCCCCTCGGTCATAAATATACTAGTGTGGATTTTCTAAAACAAGGACATTCTTTTACATAATCACAGAAACATTATCAAAATCTGAAAATTAGCACTAATAAATAAAATCGAACGATCTACAGACTTTATTCACATTTCATCAGTTGTCACTTTAAAATCCTTTCTAGCAAAAAAAAAAAAAAGTTTCTGATTTCTGATCACAAAAAGGATAACTTGTTGCATTTTGTTGTCATGTTCTATTAGTCCCCTTTAATCAGGAATAGTAATTCAGTGTTTCTTTGTCTTTAATTGACCTTGACATTTCTGGAGAGGCCATTTATTTTGTAGACTGTTCTTCAATTTATGTGTATCTGATGGTGCTTCATGATTATTTGTGTCTTTAACTTTTATGTCTCTTTAATTTTTAAATGAGTTAATATTTGTAAATTGCTTTAAGCAGTGCCTGGCACATAGCTCTATATAAATATTTGTTAAATACACTTTGATCCTTTACTTCACTGCCAAATATACAGTTGACCAATTTAAGGCCAATGAGTACTTGAAATGGAAGGTTTGTTATTTGGGGGAATTTCTAAATATTTCCGTCTTTGTTTCAACTGCTTCACCTTTCTGAAAACTATGTTTCTTATAGTTAATATCAGCATTTCCATTTGTACCCTTTTCTGTACTCAATAACATAATAAAAACAAAGCCAAATCTACCATTAGGTCATCCCACAGACCCTGGCCTGTAGATAGAGATATCATTGCTGCCCAAGTTGAATTCTTGGCTGCTAGGCAGGGTCACCTGGTCCTTGCGTGCTCAACAATCAAAACCTGGACTACACGTGCGCAGCATAATGGACTAAAAATGTGAGTTATCCAAATATTTCAAGAATAAAAGTTGAAGACTTTTCTGCAAATTGCAGTGGCATTGGTGTGGTACTCTGTGAGGTAGTTAATTTAATGTTCATTGCAGAATGGGATTTCACTCAATATTTTTTTGTTTGTTGAATTACTTGTTTCTCGCTTCTTGGCACAAACCTTGTGGGTCAGCAGATTGGACTCCTTGTGTCCTATGGGGAATGTGATGCATCACATCCCTGCTTCTGGGCTTTTGTGTCTATGGCTCTATCTGGATGGGCCTTCTCACACTTCCACACACTTCCACACACTTCCACCTGCTCTCTTGCTCCGGCCTCTTTTTTTTTTTTGAGATGGAGTCTCTCTCTCTCATCCAGGCTGGAGTGCAGTGGCACCATCTTGGCTCACTACAAGCTCTGCCTCCCGGGTTCACACCATTCTGCCTCAGCCTCCTGAGTAGCTGGGACTACAGGCGCCCACCAGCACACCCGGCTAATTTTTTTTTTTTTTTTTTAGGTAGAGACGGGGTTTCACCATGTTAGCCAGGATGGTGTCAATCTCCTGACCTTGTGATCCACCCGCCTTGGCCTCCCAAAGTGCTGGGATTACAGGATGAGCCACCGTGCCTGGCCCTGCGCCGGCCTCTTAAGCCTGACTTAGCCCCACCTGTCCTGGGCCCTCCCTCCACATCTGTCTCTTCCTTCTGAGTCCTCTGCAGCATCTCTGCTCTGTATCACCCAGTCTGGCACTAAACAAGAGACAGATTTGATTCTGAATTCCTCAAGCCCCATTCCCCCAAATGGGCTAGGAACTCTTTGAAGTAGGTATAATTGGAGGTAGATTTAGGTTTTTTAAAAGTTGAATTTCTTTGACAGTTTTAATTAGAGAAAATTATATTTAAAGATGGATCGTGAATAAAGTTGTATATTTCTTATCACCTCAAACACGGATCCTATATGAGCTAGCATTTATCTAAAGATTATTTCCAATGACTTGCCAATTATTGTGCTATTTTACATGTATGATTTCCTTTAATCTTTACAGGAACTCTATGAGGTGGCTACAGGCTACTGTTAATATTACCATTTTATTGAGTAGAAAGCTGGGGCTCAGAGAGGTTAAGCAACTTGCCCAGGGCCATATAGTGATCAAATACTAGAATCAGAATTTTATTCCAATCCACCTAACTTCAGAGCCTATGCCTGAGCCACTATGTTATTCTCCCTCCATCATCAGCAAAGGGAAAAAATAGCATTACTGATGAAAACAGAGGAAAATGATTGCTGTATTTAGAATGAACTAATATTTATTGATTGTCTACTGAGTACTGGGCACTGTTAGACACTTTCACACATATTACCTCAGACAAATTGGAGCAACAAACCTAGAAAGGAAGCAGGTACTGTTGTCTCTATTTCATAAATGAGAAACTTGAGAAACAGAGTTCAAATGACTTACTCAAGGATACAGAGCTCAGAGGTGATATATGTTTCTGGTACATTAAGTTTCATCCGGTAAAACACAGCCCCGACCCTTTTTACTCATCTTACAGTAGTGCCTCTCTTCTCAAACAGAATTTCACTCCACTGCATGATTATTCTTGCTCTGAATCCCCACTGTGTCATGGCGTCTTTTAGCTTCAGTGTCTCCTAGAAGAGCCTCCAAGGAAAGGCTGCTGGGCAAGGCACTGAGTGAAGCAAGGAGGGTGTATGTTCCTGCCCTGCCCTCTCCTCTGGCTGATGAAGTCCACAGTTAAGATGGTCTACCGGGGCTCACTCCAGTCTTCCCAGAGAGTAATGTTCTGCTCAGGGGTGATAGAAAGCTCTGTGGCTGGCCCAGCCAAAGTATTGGAGAAAGATCCATCACCCCTGAGTGATCGGTGACCCACAGGTACCGCGCGTGGAACCTAATGACCAGTCACTCAATTACCGGCTCAGTGACATGTTTATAAGGGTGAACTTTAGAGTGCTATTAGGGAGCGGACAGATGAACTATAGCTGTGCCTGCAGGGCAGAGCTCACCCAGCCCAACCGCCTCTGCGGGCCCATTACCCAGTAATTAGGGGGATTTTTAAGTAGGAAGCAAGGAGTTAAATTATCGCTTGGATTATTGCTTCACTTGTCACAGTAGAAAGTGCTGCTTTGGGGAAAGAAGGAAGGGTGGGGTAAAGGAAGAGAGGGAGAGACGGAGAAAGAGAGAAATGGAAGGAGTGTGAGAGAGAAGGCTCTGGGAAATCGAGGTTTGAGATAAGGGCTCCATTCATTTTCCCCACTGGCAACTGTAACAGGAAGGTGCCAAGGGTGACCAATGAGAGGTGCAGGTAAGTTGAGAGTCTGAGCCACAGCTGGGGTTTGTGTAAGTCTCTGCCTACAGCATCTGCTTAGGCCATGGTAGCTCATCAGGAAGATGAAGGTAATAATACAATCATAGTTAGCAATGATTGATTGTACTATGAGCCAGGAATTTGGCTAAGCATTGTCCTTGCATCTGCTCATCTGATCCCTTCTACCCTGAACCAGGGGGCTGCCACTGTGATCCCCGCTCACCAGATGTGAATGCTGGAGTACCTTGACTATGTAACCTGCAACAGAGCTGGAGTGACCTGCTCAATGCCAGGGCCCAGCCTCTTAAGCCCCTCAACGAAGCAGCTCTGTGAGGTCTTCACAGTCCCGAAACAGCCCCAAACCTGCCTCTTCTGCAGAGGCAGGGAATGCTCTCAGTTTGCTCCAGACTTCCCTGTGTTGAGCTTAGCTCTACCTCTTATTTCCTTTGCAGCAAAATTGGCAACTGCTATTAATTTTCACTGTGTGTGTGTGTTTAATTTTTTTAATGAAAAATATTAAAGGTCAGGTAGACAGAATTGTATAACAGATATTTATGCACTCGTGACCTGGCTTAAAAAGTTGTTAACTGGGGGCGGAGCAAGATGGCCAAATAGGAACAGCTCCAGTCTCCATCTCCCAGCGTGAGCGACACAGAAGACCGGTGATTTCTGCATTTTCAACTGAGGTACTGGGGTCATCTCACTCGGTAGTGCCAGACAATCCGTGCGGGTCAGCTGCTGCAGCCTGATCAGCGAGAGCTGAAGCAGGGCGAGGCATCGCCTCACCTGGGAAGCACGAGGGGGAAGGGAGTCCCTTTTCCTAGCCAGGGGAACTGAGACACACAACACCTGGAAAATCGGGTAACTCCCACCCCAATACTGCGCTGTAACACCGGCACACCGGAGAATATATCCCACACCTGGCCGGGAGGGTCCCACGCCCAGGGAGCCTCCCTCCTTGCTAACACAGCAGTCTGCGGCAATCTAACCGCAAGGCAGCAGCGAGGCTGGGGGAGGGGCGCCCGCCATCGCTGAGACTTAAGTAGGTAAATAAAGCCGCTGGGAAGCTCGAACTGGGTGGAGCTCACAGCAGCTCAAGGAAACCTGCCTGTCTCTGTAGACTGCGCCTCTGGGGACAGGGCTCAGCTAAAGGAGCCGAAGCCTGTGCAAACGCGAACGACTCTGTCTGACAGCTTTGAAGAGAGCAGTGGATCTCCCAACACGGAGGTTGAGATCTGACAAGGGGCAGTCTGCCTGCTCAAGTGGGTCCCTGACCCCTGAGTAGCCTAACTGGGAGACATCCCCCACTAGGGGCAGTCTGACACCCCACACCTCACAGGGTGGAGTACACCCGAGAGGAAGCTTCCAAAGCAAGAATCAGACAGGTGCACTCGCTGTTCAGCAATATTCTATCTTCTGCAACCTCTGCTGCTGATACCCAGGCAAACAGGGTCTGGAGTGGACCTCAAGCAATCTCCAACAGACCTATAGCTGAGGGTCCTGACTGTCAGAAGGAAAACTATCAAACAGGAAGGTCACCTATACCAAAACCCCATCAGTACGTCACCATCATCAAAGACCAGAGACACATAAAACCACAAAGATGGGGAAGCAGCAGGGCAGAAAAGCTGGAAATTCAAAAAATAAGAGCGCATCTCCTCCTGCAAAGGAGCACAGCCCATCGCCAGCAATGGATCAAAGCTGGTCAGAGAATGATTTTGATGAGATGAGAGAAGAAGGCTTCAGTCCATCAAACCTCTCAGAGCTAAAGGAGGAATTACGTACCCAGCGCAAAGAAACTAAAAATCTTGAAAAAAGAGTGGAAGAATTGACAGCTAGACTAATTAATGCAGAGAAGGTCATAAATGAAATGACAGAGATGAAAACCATGACACGAGAAATACGTGACAAATGCACAAGCTTCAGTAACCGACTCGATCAACTGGAAGAAAGAGTATCAGCCATTGAGGATCAAATGAATGAAATGAAGTGAGAAGAGAAACCAAAAGAAAAAAGAAGAAAAAGAAATGAACAAAGCCTGCAAGAAGTATGGGATTATGTAAAAAGACCAAATCTACGTCTGATTGGGGTGCCTGAAAGTGAGGGGGAAAATGGAACCAAATTGGAAAACACTCTACAGGATATCATCCAGGAGAACTTCCCCAACCTAGCAGGGCAGGCCAACATTCAAATTCAGGAAATACAGAGAACGCCACAAAGATACTCCTCCAGAAGAGCAACTCCAAGACACATAATTGCCAGATTCACCAAAGTTGAAATGAAGGAAAAAATCTTAAGGGCAGCCAGAGAGAAAGGTCGGGTTACCCACAAAGGGAAGCCCATCAGACTAACAGCAGATCTCTCGGCAGAAACTCTACAAGCCAGAAGAGAGTGGGGGCCAATATTCAACGTTCTTAAAGAAAAGAATTTTAAACCCAGAATTTCATATCCAGCCAAACTAAGTTTCATAAGTGAAGGAGAAATAAAATTCTTTACAGATAAGCAAATGCTTAGAGATTTTGTCACCACCAGGCCTGCCTACAAGAGACCCTGAAGGAAGCCTTAAACATGGAAAGGAACAACAGGTACCAGCCATTGCAAAAACATGCCAAAATGTAAAGACCATCGAGGCTAGGAAGAAACTGCATCAACTAATGAGCAAAATAACCAATTAATATCATAATGGCAGGATCAAGTTCACACATAACAATATTAACCTTAAATGTAAATGGACTAAATGCTCCAATTAAAAGACACAGACTGGCAAACTGGATAAAGAGTCAAGACCCATCAGTCTGCTGTCTTCAGGAGACCCATCTCACATGCAGAGACATACATAGGCTCAAAATAAAGGGATGGAGGAAGATCTACCAAGCAAATGGAGAACAAAAAAAAGCAGGGGTTGCGATCCTAGTCTCTGATAAAACAGACTTTAAACCATCAAAGATCAAAAGAGACAAAGAAGGCCATTACATAATGGTAAAGGGATCAATTCAACAGGAAGAGCTAACTATCCTAAATATATATGCACCCAATACAGGAGCACCCAGATTCATAAAGCAAGTCCTTAGAGACTTACAAAGAGACTTAGACTCCCATACAATAATAATGGGAGACTTCAACACTCCACTGTCAACATTAGACAGATCAACGAGACAGAAAGTTAACAAGGATATCCAGGAATTGAACTCATCTCTGCACCAAGCGGACCTAATAGACATCTATAGAACTCTCCACCCCAAGTCAACAGAATATACATTCTTCTCAGCACCACATCGCACTTATTCCAAAATTGACCACATAATTGGAAGTAAAGCACTCCTCAGCAAATGTACAAGAACAGAAATTATAACAAACTGTCTCTCAGACCACAGGGCAATCAAACTAGAACTCAGGACTAAGAAACTCAATCAAAACCGCTCAACTACATGGAAACTGAATAACCTGCTCCTGAATGACTACTGGGTACATAACGAAATGAAGGCAGAAATAAAGATGTTCTTTGAAACCAATGAGAACAAAGATACAACATACCAGAATCTCTGGGACACATTTAAAGCAGTGTGTAGAGGGAAATTTATAGCACTAAGTGCCCACAAGAGAAAGCAGGAAAGATCTAAAATTGACACTCTAACATCACAATTAAATGAACTAGAGAGGCAAGAGCAAACACATTCAAAAGCTAGCAGAAGGCAAGAAATAACTAAGATCAGAGCAGAACTGAAGGAGAGAGAGACACAAAAAACCCTCCAAAAAATCAATGAATCCAGGAGTTGGTTTTTTGAAAAGATCAACAAAATTGACAGACTGCTAGCAAGACTAATAAAGAAGAAAAGAGAGAGGAATCAAATAGACGCAATAAAAAATGATAAAGGGGATATCACCACGGACCCCACAGAAATACAAACTACCATCAGAGAATACTATAAACACCTCTACGCAAATCAACTAGAAAATCTAGAAGAAATGGATAATTTCCTGGACACGTACACTCTCCCAAGACTAAACCAGGAAGAAGTTGAATCCCTGAATAGACCAATAGCAGGCTCTGAAATTGAGGCAACAATTAATAGCCTACCCACCAAAAAAAGCCCAGGACCAGATGGATTCACAGCTGAATTCTACCAGAGGTACAAGGAGGAGGTGGTACCATTCCTTCTGAAACTATTCCAATCAATAGAAAAAGAGGGAATCCTCCCTAACTCATTTTATGAGGCCAAAATCATCCTGATACCAAAGCCTGGCAGAGACACAACAAAAAAAGAGAATTTTAGACCAATCTCCCTGATGAAGATTGATGCAAAAATCCTCAATAAAATACTGGCAAACCGGATTCAGCAGCACATCAAAAAGCTTATCCACCATGATCAAGTGGGCTTCATCCCTGGGATGCAAGGCTGGTTCAACATTCGCAAATCAATCAACATAATCCAGCATATAAACAGAACCAAAGACAAGAACCACATGATTATCTCAATAGATGCAGAAAAGGCTTTTGACAAAATTCAACAGCCCTTCATGCTAAAAACGCTCAACAAATTCGGTATTGATGGAACGTACCTCAAAATAATAAGAGCTATTTATGACAAACCCACAGCTAATATCATACTGAATGGGCAAAAACTGGAAGCATTCCCTTTGAAAACTGGCACAAGACAGGGATGCCCTCTCTCACCACTCCTATTCAACATAGTGTTGGAAGTTCTGGCTAGGGCAATCAGGCAAGAGAAAGAAATCAAGGGTATTCAGTTAGGAAAAGAAGAAGTCAAATTGTCCCTGTTTGCAGATGACATGATTGTATATTTAGAAAACCCCATCGTCTCAGCCCAAAATCTTCTTAAGCTGATAAGCAACTTCAGCAAAGTCTCAGGATACAAAATTAATGTGCAAAAATCACAAGCATTCTTATACACCAGTAACAGACAAGCAGAGAGCCAAATCAGGAATGAACTTCCATTCACAATTGCTTCAAAGAGAATAAAATACCTAGGAATCCAACTTACAAGGGATGTAAAGGACCTCTTCAAGGAGAACTACAAACCACTGCTCAGTGAAATAAAAGAGGACACAAACAAATGGAAGAACATACCATGCTCATGGATAGGAAGAATCAATATCGTGAAAATGGCCATACTGCCCAAGGTTATTTATAGATTCAATGCCATCCCCATCAAGCTACCAATGAGTTTCTTCACCAAATTGGAAAAAACTGCTTTAAAGTTCATATGGAACCAAAAAAGAGCCCGCATTGCCAAGACAATCCTAAGTCAAAAGGACAAAGCCGGAGACGTCACGCTACTTGACTTCAAACTATACTACAAGGCTACAGTAACCAAAACAGCATGGTACTGGTACCAAAACAGAGATATAGACCAATGGAACAGAACGGAGTCCTCAGAAATAATGCCACACATCTACAACCATCTGATCTTTGACAAAACTGACAAAAACAAGAAATGGGGAAAGGATTCCCTATTTAATAAATGGTGCTGGGAAAATTGGCTAGCCATAAGTAGAAAGCTGAAACTGGATCCTTTCCTTACTCCTTATACGAAGATTAATTCAAGATGGATTAGAGACTTAAATGTTAGACCTAATACCATAAAAACCCTAGAAGAAAATCTAGGTAGTACCATTCAGGACATAGGCATGGGCAAGGACTTCATGTCTAAAACACCAAAAGCAACGGCAGCAAAAGCCAAAATTGACAAATGGGATCTAATTAAACTAAAGAGCTTCTGCACAGCAAAAGAAACTACCATCAGAGTGAACAGGCAACCTACAGAATGGGAGAAAATTTTTGCAATCTACTCATCTGACAAAGGGCTAATTTCCAGAATCTACAAAGAACTCAAACAAATATACAAGAAAAAAACAAACAACCCCATCCAAAAGTGGGGAAAGGATATGAACAGACATTTCTCAAAAGAAGACATTCATACAGCCAACAGACACATGAAAAAATGCTCATCATCACTGGCCATCAGAGAAATGCAAATCAAAACCACAATGAGATACCATCTCACACCAGTTAGAATGGCTATCATTAAAAAATCAGGAAACAACAGGTGTTGGAGAGGATGTGGAGAAATAGGAACACTTTTACACTGTTGGTGGGATTGTAAACTAGTTCAACCATTATGGAAAACAGTATGGCAATTCCTCAAGGATCTAGAACTAGATGTACCATATGACCCAGCCATCCCACTACTGGGTATATACCCAAAGGATTATAAATTATGCTACTACAAAGACACATGCACACGTATGTTTATTGCGGCACTATTCACAATAGCAAAGACTTGGAATCAACCCAAATGTCCATCAGTGACAGACTGGATTAAGAAAATGTGGCACATATACACCATGGAATACTATGCAGCCATAAAAAAGGATGAGTTTGTGTCCTTTGTAGGGACATGGATGCAGCTGGAAACCATCATTCTTAGCAAACTATCACAAGAAGAGAAAACCAAACACCGCATGTTCTCACTCATAGGTGGGAACTGAACAATGAGTTCACTTGGACTCGGGAAGGGGAACATCACACAATGGGGCCTATCATGGGGAGGGGGGAGGGGGGAGGGATTGCATTGGGGAGTTATACCTGATATAAATATTGAATTGATGGGTGCTGACGAGTTGATGGGTGCAGCACACCAACATGGCACATATATATATATGTAACAAACCTGCACGTTATGCACATGTACCCTAGAACTTAAAGCATAATAAAAAATAAAAAAATAAAAAAAAATTAAAAAAAAAAAAGAAATCAGGAAAAAAAAAAAAAAAGTTGTTAACTACTGATCAATCTTATTTTTCTGTATCCCCCACCCAGGTCCTTCTACCTTCCTGTATTATTTTGAAGTAAACCTCAAGTATCAAATAATTTCACCTCTGAATCTTTCAGTATCAAATATAAAGATTTTTTTTAAGAAATCAAAATACTTTGATCATACCCCCAAATAATAATTATTATCCAATCTGTTCAAATTTTAAAATTTTATTGGATAATTACCATTTTTTGACTTTACAATGGTACTCAACCATTCTATTTTTCATGTTCAGTACAGTATTCAATACATTACATGAGATCGTCAACACCTTATCATAAAACAGGCTTTGTGTTAAATGATTTTGCCCAACTTTAGGCGAATGTCAGTGTTCTTAGCATGTTTAAGGTAGGCAAGGCTAAGCTGTGATGTTTAGTAGGTTAGGGATACTAAATACATTTTCAACTTAATGATATTTTCAATTTACGATGGATTTATTGAGATGTAATCCCATCACAAGTGGAGAAACATCTGTAATTTATTTGCTCAAATTAGGATCCAAATAAGGTCGGTACATTGCAATTGGTTAATAGGTGTTTTAAGTCTCTTTTCATCTTTTTTTCCTTGATATTTATTTATTGAACAAACTGTGTTATCTTAAAGAATTTCCTACAGTCTGCATTTTGATTATTGTATCTAGAGGTATGGTTTATCATGTTTCTGTGTCCCTGGTATTTTCTATAAATTAGTAGTTACATCTAGAGTTTTGATCAGGTTCAGGCTTGGTTTTTTGGCAAGAATACTTCATGTATGGTACTGTGGACTTCTATTATGAAGTCTGGTTTTCTTTCTTTCTGATGTTAGCAACCACTGAAGATTGCTTTAATCTGGTAGTTTTTAATTGCTTCATTCTTTTTTCATTTATTATCTGAATTACATTTTAAAGAAATCTTATTAGCTATTTCTGATCCTGAGAAATAGTTTATATAGGAGAAGCAAGTTAATGCTTACTTTCTTCCCTTTATTTTCTAGTTTTTCAAATAATGAGTTGGTTCTCTAGTATTCTACATAGGATGCCAATGAACTTATTTTATTATTACTATTATTTTGTACCCATAGATTTTTTAAGTTCTTGGTAAATTTCAATCCATTACAGTTATTATTGTTTTTGAGATCCAAATTCTCCTGTGTCTGGCCATTGGGAGACTTTAAGTTGACTCCTGAGTTTTTCAAACATCATGACATGGTTTTTAGTAGCTTTCTGCTGTCTGGTTTGACAATAGGTTCCAGACTCATCTCCTACACTTTCTTTTTCAAACCTAGGCTCAGACTTGCTTTTTTCATTTAATAATGATATTTAGATAGCACAATTTGGATTTTGGGGTACTTATGGCTACTAGGTTTGTCATTGTCTCTAGGGCTTTTTTGTGGATATGGGTAGAAAATATGTATCTTGTTTTAAAGAGAAAACAAACCTAGAGTTTATATTGATACTCTCAATTCACTTTTACTTACCTTCTTTGATCATTCATCTGTATTTCCTGTTTCTCCTGTTGAGTATCCCAGTTCCCAAAGGTAATGACATTTGTTCTGTGTCACCACGCACACTCAGTTGTCTCAGAGGAGTAATACCAGCACTACCACCAAGGATATTATTAATGAAAACAACTTAAGGGTTTATTTTTCCTTGATTCATTTAGGCTGGAAATGTCCCACTAAGGATGTCCTGCCAGATTCCTGTATCTTAAAATCACTTTACATAATTCTATCTGTATGGTTGTATCCCCAACTTTATATATAGATTTATTCATGTATTCCATTTTATTTTAATTTTATAACAATTGTCTTTTAAGCTGCATTTATTAAATTGCTATTTCACATGTAAATAATACACATTCATTAATAAGAATAATTATATCTTTTTTTTATAATGAAGTAAAATGCATATGTGATTCCACAGTCAAACCTACAAAGCAGCTCATTCTACACTGATTCACAGAGCTCCCCAGCAGTATTGAGCTCCAGGTACCCACATGGAAATTGACTTGAAAACACACACTTACTGGCTGCTTTTTCTTCTCCTGTCTTACTTTCTCACAGCCTTACCAGTTTTCAGGGATCACATCAAACAAGCTATTTTTATACAACTCTTTGTCTTTAGTCAGCTTCTAGAGTAACTCAAATCAAGACACACATTTTTCTCTACCTTGCTTTTCATATGAGAAAATATCCTGAATTTTCACTTGATTTCATTTCACAGTGAAATGATCACTTCATGGTTCTGGAGATAACTCCATGGCTGCTTTCACAGAGGCTCCTCCAAACCCTAGTGCCCTGCTGGAAGGGCCTGGAGGAGCTGGATTGAGCAGGTACAATGGAGGGAGACCCCACCTGAGTTCAGACTGTGGACACTGCTGAAGTTTTGGGTCAGAGCACACACCTATTCCTTGAGAAGCAGAGCAGTGGCTAAGAGATTTGAATTTGATGCCAGAGTAACTGGAGCTGAAGTCCTGGCTTGGCAGGTATAGTTGTATGACCTGAGCAAGTCACTTCACATCTCTGAGCCTTGGTTTCTTCTTTTGTTCAATGAGCATAATAATGGCACCTGTCCTATAAGGTACATTGGTGTAAGGCACAATAAATAAAGTGTTTAGCACATGAAACACTTTCTATAGATGTTACCTGTGATCACCATCACCTCTAAAATAAAGAGACTTTTCTGGTTCCTTTCTTTCTGAGTGCAGACTGTCCTTATTTTAGTTTCATTTTATTAAGTGACAAATAATAATTGCATGTATTTATGAGGAACAAAGTGATATTGCTGTACATATATACATTGTGGAATGATCAAATTAGAGTAATGGGTAATTAGCATATCCATCACTTCATATCTTTATCATTTCTTTGTTGTGAGAACATTTAAAATCCTCTCTTTTAGCTATTTTGAAATATGCAACACATTATTATTAACTATTTTCCAGGCTTGGAGTCCTTGGTTCTTTTGGGAAGTCCTCATAAGATCTGATTCCAAGACCCTCTCCACTCTGGATTGCAGCAAGTCCAGACATGGCTGTAAATCAGATATGGATACATTCTTGATTTCTATTCAAGAAATAGACACCATCCTCCCAGTGTGACACATCTGCCAGAGAACTCAGAGAACTTCTAACGAAATTTTCTCATTAGGAATTTCCATGAACTTCTCCCATCTTGAATTTCCCTGGGTGTTCTCTGCCCCATGGTCTGGCCTTTCCCCATACGGATCAGGGATCTTCCATCTGCTTAGGCCTCTTTAGCCCTCTCCTATGACCCTATCCTTCTTTCCAACAACACAGATATATCCTGGGGGTCCCAACAAGAGATTTTATGATTAGAGAAGTCTAGGTATTTCCTGATAATTGATCATTTGTGGTGTAAAAGTGTTTTAACTCTTTACTTTGAAGAGAACGTCTGTCCTGAGGATAGGTAATAAAAGGAAAGTATGGCATGACCCTCTTCTCGCCAAGGGAGCAAACCTGGAAGATGGTTGGAGGAAACAAAAAGAGAATATTTACAAATATAGGAAAAGTAAAATGGAGTTTCCTTGGTTACTTAGTCAGTCTGTCTTGCAGATATTTTGAAAGTGGCATCCCTTAGTAGGCTCTATAGCCATCTGTGGGCCAGAGGTCTCAGAGGAAGGAAGGGGTGGCTCAAATACAAAATGGGACCCCTAAGGGCTCCCACAGGTCCCCCAATCACAAATAATACTCCCACATGCCAGAGGTGAAAGTGATGATCCACCGACCTGAAGATTACCGAGAGTTTTGCTAAAATTCTGAGCAGGAGGTTGATAAATTATCCCAGGGAACTAAATGTTGTGTGATATGAAACAAATGCATAGATACTCCTGGCAGTTTTTGAAGAAGGGTCTAGTCCTCAAAGAGATGGCAGTGACTAGGTGGACTATGGGATGTATGTGTTTTATTAGATTTAAAGTATTTTTGGATAGTGGGATACAACACAAAGCCACTCAGATAGATGGAGAAACAGAACTCTTTGTTACAGCTCCAAGTAAGTGACAAAGAGAAGGCTGCCATGCAGGGCCATATGGGGTTGCAATGGGGATATAGTAACAGCAAGCTGGAGCTATAAGAGGTGACAAGTGGCATGGGGGTAGCTAGGTTTCAAAAGCTAATTTGAATATGTGGGCTCCTGGGCTTAGGGTTTAGTTATTCGGTACCTGGCCCTAGAAAGTGGGGACCTGATAAGGGAAGTGCTTGGGGTTCATGCATAGTGGCCTGAGGGAGTGGAAGCCAGATAAAGAAGGTGACTGGCTTAGCAAACTGCCCATGAAGGGAAATTGGGAGTTTTAGCCATAATTTCAAAACTGGGTCAAGGCAGCACTTGTGAAATGTTATACTACAGCATGTCAATGGGGTTCCGGGCAGATCCTCAGCCTTGCAGAAATTTAAGTTAAAGTTGGGCTAGAACCCAGTCACAAGGCTTGGGCCAAATTTCAGGAATCAAAACAGGGAAACCAAAGGAGTGGCATGCATGCCATTACCATCCTTTGCCTTGATCATGGCAGACATTGCCAGCCAAACGCAATTCTTTTCCTCACTGAGCCTGGACTCAGCCTTGAATCCTCAGCTACTGTCCCTGACAAACAACAAAGTTGGCATGTAATTTGCAACCCATGACTGCCGTTCATTAGAAGAGAGAATTAAAGGGCGTGTGGCTATCTGGGTTTTCTGTACGGGTTTGAAATCTATGGATAGCAAATAGAATTCCAGATCCCACCCACTGGTTGGACTAAGGGTTTCTCTTCTTAGCAGCATTGTTCAGGGACTGAGAGAGGCTGAGTTATAAAGGGCTGGGTCCCAGGACAGAAAGTGACATGGAGCTGGAGAAGGCAGAGTCTAACAATCTTTCAAGTACAGCAGCCAATCAAAAGGAATGTACCTCTAGAGTGGAAACATTGGAGTAGCCCTGAGTAACCCTTTGAGAAGCCAGTGTTCTCAACCATAGATAGACAGATCAAGACCCAGCCACAAGATATATTCCAGTTGTGGAATTTGGGTCAGCATGTGAAGGTGGGATGTGATATTTGATCGTTTTTGAAAATACAGCTACCCAACTTCAACTTCTCCCCAAAGCTATGCTACGTCTGTATTCTTTTCTGAAGTATGTTATTAATCATTTCATCCATATTTCCTGTCACCTCAGACTTCAAATTTTGATTTCCTTTGGTATTTATAGCAACATCTGTGGTTTCTCAAGACACACAAGGCAGGTTTTAGGATGAAGGCATTTTCATGGAGGCTGGCAAGATATCTGAGGTTCAGCAACAGGCAGTTGACTCAGGTAAAATGAAGCCAAAGAGAAACCAAACCTTGTTTTCTTGATTTTGTTTTTCCTTTTAGGGAGGGAGAGATCACTGTCCAATTTTAATTTAGGTTTCTTCTCCCTTAGTTATCCAAAGATCCAATCAATAAATATCTACTTGAACCCCCTACTAGGAGCCAGGTTGTGTACTAGGTACTGGGGCTACAGTAAGGGAACCAAACCAGATATGGTCCCCAGCCTCCAGGAGCTCTCCTGGGGAGAAAGAGAGATTAATTAATTAATCCCATAACAACGTGTAAAATCATGTTTTGAGAGAGTGGTATATGGTATAAGAAAACATAATAGGGGATTTAACATAGTGAGGGATGGCATCCAGAAGTGAATGATAACTGAAATGAAAGAAGGATCTAAAGGAGTTAGAGAAATAAAAAGGTTATGTTGTAGTAGGAAGGGAATTCTAGGCAGATGGCACAGCCTGTGTAAAAGCTCAGCAACTGGAAAAGAACGTTATGTGAAAGGAAGATAGAGTGGTTGGAAAGACTGAATGAGAGAGACATGATGGACAATGAGTAGGAAGGAGTGCTCAGGGAGTGACAAGACCTGACATTGTAAACAATTTAGACGTGGATTTACCGTGAAGCTAATAGCATTTAAACTTCAAGAACTCTTATTTGCATTGGGCCCTTCAAGAACACTTGAACAAGGGCATGAATGTTGTCAACTCAATTTCCTTTCCTTTTCCTTTTCCTTTTCCCTTTCCTGTTCCCCTTTCCTTCCCTTTCTTTTCCTTTCCTGATGGATTTTCTCTCTTGTTGCCCAGGCTGGAGTGCAGTAGTGTGATCTCGGCTCATCGCAACCTCCGCCTCCCGGATTCAAGTGATTCTCTGCCTCAGCCTTCCGGGTAGCTAGGATTACAGGCATGCGCTATCACACTGGCTAATTTTATCTTTTTAGTAGAGACAGGGTTTCTTCATGTTGATCAGGCTGGTTTTGACCTCCCAACCTCAGGTGATCCACCTGCCTTGGCCTCCCAAAGTGCTGGGATTACAGGCATGCGCCACTGTACCTGGCCACAAACAGTTTTAAGCTTATTGATTACACAAGAAAACTTCTGAAATGTCCTGAAATCTCACAGCTCATCTATAAAATAAACTGGATAGGAAATTTTTAAAATTTGTCCACAATCCTAAAAATTTAGGTGGCATTGCAAATATTAAAGCTGTGAAGCTGAAAGATACCAGTTTCACTCTGCCACGCCAGAGGGAAAATATTTCAGAAAGTCTGAGTTCCTTTTCTTTTCTTTCTATAGAAAATGACATTACAAGCTCATTATCATATGAAGAGGAGATCAAAGACTATGCAGGCAACAAAATGTAGGAAAAATTGTTATAGAGTTGCATCAATCTGCTAATTAACAAAAATATGCTATTTTTCAGGAGTTTGTAATGTTAATGGTATCTGCCACTTTAACAAATTGTAGTTTATGAGTTATTTTCATATTCTAAATATGTATTCAAGTTTGTGCCTAATTTCGAATACAGAATTTTGTGTTCTTAACTGACTGCCCACTGTTAGTCATTGACCACTACTATCAATCTTCCATCCTATTTCCATGGTTATAATTTTGAAGTATAAATCTTTACCAGGTCTCTCCAACTCTTAAAACCCTTCCCTGGTGTGAGTGGGTGGTATCAGGCCCCTAGAGATGATCTTTCTATTCTCAGCTGTCAGCACTGGGTGGATACATTCATGTTCACGCAAAGCGGTATGTTGAACAGAGAGGCTGGGACACAGGGTGCCCTTGCTCCTCCCTCATCCTTATCAGAGGATCTTCCCAGTGCATCTGGCTTCAGGCCAATATTGAGGGTTCCACATAGAGGCTGGGAGAGAACACTGGACTGTAGATCTCAGTTTGAAGTCAGCCTCTCTCACATAGTATATGGTCAAGTTTCTGAGTGTGTAAACCAGACCAAAGACTCTGGAAGGATCTGCATGAAAACAGTACCTGACAGAAAAGCAGCAGCAGACTGCACTAAAGATATGACTGCCTCAGCAAGCAAAATGGAAGATGTCTGTACTGAGGCAAGAAACGCAAAGCAGGAGATGATCTCTAAGGCTGTCATAGGGACACACAGCTTATTTTCTTTGGTAGTGGAACATTTTAAAAACTGAATGCATAAACATATGTCCTTTTATTAGAGAGAAATTGTATGTATTGGTGGATACGGCCAATGGTTACATGTGTTGGATATGTCTTTAAAAATTAGAAGCAATTAGAATAGATTCTTTATTCTCTTGGTTACATTGTGAAGTGTCTTTTGTAGTCATATGCTATGGTTGGAATGACAGTGTGTACATATTTCAAGAAAATTAGAAGATACACATGAACACCAAATGTTCTCCCCTTCTTTCTGCAATAGTCTTCATGATTTTCTCCATTATCTCATAGGAGGTGGAGAGAGATTGGCGGAGGGATTTTCAGTGGTCACTGTTTTCTTCACATGGTCTTGAATGATGTCTTTATACATGTGTTCAGCTGTGAAAAGCTGCTGTTCTTCATCATAGCCAAAAAACCATAGTTGTGCCATCTGGTAATATTTACCATATATGATGTAAAGGTCACAAGTTCTGGTTTGCAAAAGAGCGTCTTCACCTCCAACATCACTTTTAGCTTTACAAGCTTCTACTGTCTTCCTTTTGTCTAGGGTAACTTTATCTGCTTCCAGCAACCCACTCTCTTCATATTATTCCATAAATATAGCTTTTCCTTCATCTTTTTCTTCTTCCCATCATAAGGCTGAGCGATTTTGGAGTTTTGTGCCATTTTTGCTTGTAAGTATAATCTCCTCAACTTATTTGTTTATTCCTGCAATTCCTGTGCTGTGATGTCTATCTACCCATGCCCTACCACATCATCTTCGGTGATAGCTTACAATTCACCTGAACATGCCATCTGTTTTGACTGGACGTAGTATGCCGCATTTTTGGTTATCAAAAATTATTTGCCTGTTGGTAGCTATGCCTCTCCTTTCAGTTCTTCTTCTGTAGCTCATTGCTGTGTTGGGCAGTGAACAGCTAAGTGATCTCCAGGCACCGTAAACTCTTTTGGGGTAATAACAGCTGTTTCCTTAAATGGATTCCTTGAGAATTAGGTCAGGTATTCAGTTACTTCTAGTGCCTTTCCTTCACCATGTTAATCAATTTTGGAAGGATGCTGGGGATGGAGTCGTGGCCAGCCCCACGATGGGATGGGAAAGGACCTAAGACAGAGGCCAGGGAGTCAGTGCCCCCATGACATGAATTTGCATCACATGACACATCAATATGGTGTGAGGACTCTGCAGGTTTTTGAGGCATCTTCTGCCATTTTCAGGGGCAAAGAGATCATGAAGTATAGAAAAATGCCATCCAACCCTTAAACCAAAGCATCACAGTTATCTGTTGTAGATGTGTGGAGAAGTGAAATACCCTAAATACTGCCCAAATCATTGAATAAAGATTTTGATTCCCAGGTTTATAGGTTCTTAAAATTGAGAAATTAAAAAGTCACTTAGGATGACAAAATAATTTGTTGTTCGAATAGTGAAGAACAATTTTGAGAGTAAAATCAGGAGTTCTTTATGGTTATGTCAGGACAGCAGACATAAACTGGAAATCCTCTGGGCAGACCAGGATGAGTGCTTACCTTGATCGGACCTCCTGTTTGGAGGAAGTTAGCTTTTCGTTTGCAAGCATATCCAGTGCTTATTCAGTGTTCCTTGCACAACCACTGGTCCTCAGCTATGTGGGGGGATCAAGTCAGTGCCATCGCACTCCTACCTTGGTGCCATATAGAATCAATCCGACAGTGGGAATTTACCTGGAGGCCATCAATTTGCAAGTCCTCTTGGCATCTTTTTTCTTTTCTAGAATTTGCAGCAACCTGCCTGCTTGCTAACCAGTATACAGAACCTCAGTACATTCTAGAACGTTTATTGCAAGGCCAAATGTGTTAGCAGTCACTTCCAGAAGATCCCTTGGTAATTTACCCGGACATCCTAGAAGTCCTCTTTCCACCAAGCCCCTCAGCTACCCTTTTCTCTGGATAGTTCTAACACTGACCTGGATCTGAAACCCACAGTTCCAACTCCACTTTTCCAGAGACACTTCACTCCTGGAGTTCCTTGGATTAGAATAAGCTTTTTTTTCAATTTACCAGAGATGGTAAATTGGGCAAAGACATTCATTTAAGCCATTCATTTAATCTCAACTGAGGGTGATTCCATTCTCCCTTGCCCAAGGACATTTGCAATGTCTAAAGACATTTTTGATCACCATGACTTGGGTGGGTGAATGAAGCAACTGACATCTGATGGGTAGAGGCCAGCAGTTCTGTGGAACCACATTGCACAGAATAGCCCTTCACCTTTTCTCCAACAATTATCCCATTCAAATGTCACATTCCAGGTTGAGAGACTCTGATTTAAGTCAATGAATAAACATTCGAAAAGGGAATAAAATGACTATGTGGTGGTACTCACATTCCTCAGTATTACGCCCAAATAAGCGAATTCCTTTATGTACACTACCTCCTTTATAAATAAACTGATGAATGAGGATGTGTTCGTCATAAAGGCCTGTAACTTAAGAAGTAGAGAACTTTTCTCTGTTAGTTTTAACTGAGAAATTCTGACTTCTTTGTCTTACAACTTTGCAAATCGTTACAGTGATTTTGAGCAAAATTCAATGCTATTCCTACTTCTGATTCTTCTAGAGCTGCTGCTAAACAGTAACAATGTATTGAATGCTTACTACATACCAGGCACTATGCTAAGCACTTATCATGTTATCTCACCTCCCAACAATCTTTTTAGCTAGGTACTACTACCACTGAACTTTACTCCTGAGGAAACTGAGGGTTATAAAGGTCAAGGGACTTCCCCAACATCATCAGTTTGCTAACTGAGAAAGAAAGGTGTATGAGTCCAGGTATATCTGTCTTCAGAACATGCAGACTTCGATGCTATCCTTGACTCCCTTTCTCAAAGCAATTCCATTGATAGATTCTGTGTGTTTGATGTCATTAGTAAGCAGTGAAGAACCGCTGAGGGAAGCTTCTTAAAAAAAAAAAAAAAAAAAGATCAGATTCGGAAGTTGGCTCACTGTGACACCAGGACTTCTCCCAATCTAGCTTGTTCATGAAGCTGCTGCCATTTATGCTGCAGAATGAAGAGTTCTTATGGTAGATTATAAAAATGGCCACAATATTACGTAGCTTCTTCCATAAAGAGGTATTTCTCCACTCCATTAATCCGGACTGATACTTTGCCTTCCTTTTGGCCAATAGAGTGCAACAGAAACGACCTTTTATGAATTATGACTCTGGGCCTCTGCTTTCATCTCTTGGAACCTGCCACTACCACATGAACAAGCCTAGGCTAGTCTGGTGGATGGGGAGAGACATATGGTCACCCCACTGACCACCAGCCAACTCACAGAAGCAGAGCCATTTAGTCATGATCAGCAGCCAGTCATGATGTATGAGGAATCCCAACCAAGATCAGCAGAACTTCCCACCTGAGCCCAGCCCAGAAAAAATTGCTATTTTAAGTTTTGGAGGAGTTTGTTACATGGTAAAAGATAACTAACATATTCCTCTTGTAGGGTGTCTATGTAATCTTCAGGTTCTCAGGCCTGGAAGAAAAAAAGTGTCTTAGACTTTTGGGATAAAATATCCAAGAAGCCTTTGCATATATGTCCTAGGGGTTTGGGAAAGACAGAAGGCCTATTCAGGATATGGTGGATTTAAAACCTAGTTGCCAAATTCTTTGACACTGCTCCAATTGAAATGGGAGGCTATGCCCTTTAACCTTGGATCTGAGGACTGTGACTGCTTCTTCAATAGAATATGGTGAAAGTTACACTGTGTTAGTTTCTGGGCCTAGGCCTTAAGAAACTGGTAGTTTCCACCTACTATCTCTTGGAACACTCATTCTTGGAACTCAGCCACCATATTAAAAGGAAGCGTAAGTAGCCTGTTGAGCGGCCCATGGGATGAGAAACATGTGGAGAAGAATAGAAACCCTTAGCCAACCCTCAGTCTTGACTGAGCTCCCAGCTGACAGTCTTGTGAGTGAGCCACTTAGAAGTGGATCTTCTAGGC
This sequence comes from Piliocolobus tephrosceles, assembly GCF_002776525.5. Lineage (NCBI taxonomy): Eukaryota > Metazoa > Chordata > Mammalia > Primates > Cercopithecidae > Piliocolobus > Piliocolobus tephrosceles. The sequence goes on from NC_045453.1 coordinate 12,207,744, forward strand.
CCCAGTCAAGCTGCCTAGTTGATGCTGCAAGGAGCAGAGATGGGCCTTCCCTGTGTAGTCCTGCGGAAATGTACATTTGTGAAGTAAATACAGATGCTTCTCGACTTATGATGGAGCTACATCCCAATAAACCCACTGTAGGTTGGAAACATCTTAAGTTGAAAATGCATTTAATACACCTAGTCTACATCATAGCTTAGCCTCTCTTACTTTACATGTGCTCGGAACACATATTATTCTATGATTGGGCAAAGTCATCTAACACAAAGTCCATAATTAAGTAAAGTGTTGAATATCTCATGTAATTTATTGAATACTGTGCTGAAAGTAAAAAACAGAGTGGTTGAATGGATACTTGAAGGACTGTTTTTACTGGATGTGTATTACTTTCACACCATTATAAAGCTGAAAAATTGTAAGTGGAACCATGATAGTTGAGAAGCATCTGTAAATGATTTAATCCACCAAGTTGGGGGGTGGTTTATTATGCACCAATAAATAACTGGAGGGATCCTGAGGACACAAGATTCTCCAAAAACACGGTGGCAAATGCTTTGCATTGGAGAATGAACAAAGGGCCTTTCTCCCAGCAGAGTGCTTGAGGGCCTGCTTTATCTTTCTCATAGCACTTACTGTCACCACACATGTGCTTGCTTATTCAAGAGGCTAAGTAATGAAAAAGCAGGGGCTCTGTTCTCTTCACTACTATATGCCCAGGATCTAGAACAGAGTCCGTCACATAGTAGGTGCTGAATAAGTAGCTGTGGAATGAATGCGAAGATGGAAGACAGAGAGTTGAGACAATGCTCAATTCTGATTTTGTACCAGGACTTTTACTTGTAATTTTATGTAATTTCAACCTTCAGAGAAAGGCATTCTTCCTATTTTACAGATGAGGATACTCTGGCACTAAGAAAGGAAATGATTTGTGCAATATCAGACAACTATTAGATGGGTAAACCTGGGTCCTAACCCAGGTTTTTTGAATCTGTATCTTAAACTCTTCCTACAATGCTGTGGTGCTTTCCTCTTTTGGGCCCAGAGATCCCTACGAGGACCTAATAAGGGTAATTTTTTACACACAGCCTGCACACACACTCATGCACACAATGGATGCAAGTACTTCCAGGACTCACAGACTCCTGGTATAGGAACCCTTTTCTTATGCCATGAAAAGGAAAGGCACCTGGTTCTTACAGACTTTTGCTTTGTGCCTTTTCTTCAACTACATTGAGTTATTAACTAATTATGGCTTGTGAAGTCCTTGGGAAATACTAAATATGGTTATTAGTGAAGCTTTGATTTTAGAGAACAGCCAGGGAGTCCTGAATAAGCAAATAACAGTTGTGTAGGGAGGCTGGCAGCCGACGACATGCTGCGGTGTATAATCAAACTCTGAGAGGCTCTCAAAGGTGCTTCAGCTCACTGCTTGCTACATTGGTCCTTACTGGGAGTTTATACATTTTCAGAGAACAAGATTCATTACTAATTGATTGATTTTCTAAGGCTCCCCATGTTTCATCTTCCAGCATCTATTTAACCTTTATTCTGCACCCCCCAAACCAACTCTTTTACTCACAGCAGATAACTCGACCTCTTCTTCGAAGGAATAGAAGCTCCACCTGAATTTCATCCCTGCACCCCCAAATGTTTCCATCTAGATTATTATTACATCTTTCTTGGAGTACATCTAGTTTACATACCATCTAGTCCTCCTCACCCCACCTTTCAGAGTATGCCCCCTTCAGAGCTGACTTTATGCATATGTGACTTGTGCAGTCACGCAGGGCCCCACTGTCAGAAAGGCCCCCTTGTGATGACAATGCTCTGTTGTTGTCACCTTGAAATTTTTCATAGTTTTTGAACAAGGGGCCCCATATTTTTATCTTGCACTGAGGCCTACAAATTACAGAGCCAGTCCTGCCCACTTCCAGTTGAATGTTTGATGTGAATCCTTCCAGTTATAGCTGTGCATGTTGCTCCAAAGACTTCACTTCATCAATAATATCTTGTTCTTTCAGTTGTTCCCACTATACTCAGCGACAACTTTCAGTCTACAATTGCTCATCCAAAAGAAATGAGCAAAATTCCTCTGATCAATGTAATGACTCTCAGTTCTACATTGGGATATTTTTGGAGGACTTCAAGGGACAGAAACCCATGTGAAACTAGTTTAAGTGAAACAAGGATGTTTATTATATTACATGAACAAATTGTGGAAGAGGCAGGATGGAGCTGGCTACAGGGACAACTGGACTCTAAGATGTGACCACTCTTCATTTGTATTCCTGTCCCCATGCTGGTGTTTTTCTTTCAGTTATTTTTCCATGTGATGGAAACTTTGTCTGTAGGTAGTGCCAGACAAAATTCCTGAAACTTGTCATCAAAGAGAAAGGGACCATTGTCATCTAGTTTGAGTAAATACAAAATCTGATGAAGAGTTCTAATTGGCTCTGCTTGGGTCATTAGTTTATTCTTGGACCAGTCGCTGTCACCTGTGAAAAGGGGCACTCTGATTGGCTGTTGCTATCTGAATTTCATTGTTGGAGTTCTGGGAGAGCAGTTCCCTATGGAAAGGTGAGCATGATCATGGGAAGACAGAGCAATCAATGTCTACCCTGGACCCCTTTTACCCAGAACCTCTGCTCTCTCTTTTTCTCTTCATGGTCAATGCCATTGCAAAGCCATCTATTTGAAAAATAGTCTACATTCACTCACCTGACTTCTTCACCTCCTACCACCTCTAAATATTTTTAATGTCTCTCTGAAACTGCCTTTGTCAAGACCATCACTGATTTCCTTGTGGTCAAATCTATAGGTCAATTTTTAATGACCTCTTATTCACTTCCTTGCAATATATTGCATCTAGTTATTCTTTCTTAGGAAATCTCTCCTTTCTTGTTTTATATTTTTTTCTGAGCTTTGTTCTCCTTGTCTTTCAAACCAGCTCCTCCAAGGTCTATCTTTTATGGTCTCAGTTTCCCTGTTTCTGAGCTTGTCTCCTGATTGGATTCTTTAACATGTCCCATTAATCTGCCATGGATAGTTTCTCTTATCCCTGATATACCATGCCTACTAGTGCTGACCATATTTTGCCAATTCAGTCATCCAGGAGAGAAACAATGGTGAAATGGATTTGGTTCAGGGTATTGGTTATTAACAAGAAAATAATGAGAAGAATTCCAACAATTATTAAAGAGGTGGAATCACTTGGACTTGATGATAGATTGGAAATGGAGAGAAAGCGAGAGGGAGAGGCTGAAAATATCTTTTAAATTTCTGGCTTGGGACTAGGTAATGGATGGTGCCATGCACCAAATAAGGGTAATGAGTGTGCGCGTGATTAAATGTACATGCTTTTGAGTTCTGGGATGCCTACCTGGGTGTACATACACGTACATGTATAGTACATGCTTATGTGAATGTATTTGTCTTTGTGTGAGTGAGGACTTTTGAGCAGTTAGACGTGTGGAGAGCATGTTGTATAAGTCAAGGTATGCATGTGTGCAGGGTGGTCGGCAAATGAAGACATTCACTTGTGTCTGCAGGCATAGAGGTCTTGAGTCCCACCAGCTGTATATCCTGGAGCCTATAGTTCTGAGGAATAGCCCTGGGCAACAAGGACCAAGACATTCTCTTAGCTTATCACCAGTCTGCTCCTTACATTGTGCCTGCTTTAAGAAGCCACACAGCATGGAGTGTGCTTAATTAAATTCCACTACAACTTTAAAAAGGAGCTAATTGTAGTTGTTAGAAACATCTAGTACACATTGGCTGATAGAAGGAGACAGGATGAGAGGTTTAACCTTTTCTGTAATCCTCCTCACCTGCCCTAGATCTGAACTTTTATCAGTCTGGGGAAATGGGCTTATGGTGTATTCAGTATTGATTCCTGCCATGTTGTTGATTTGCAACTCTGGAGGAGGGCTGAGCCTGCCACTGGAGCTAAGGAATTCCAGTTTTGGGGCAACATCAGGGTAGAAGAGGGCTTTTTGGATCCACAAATGGGAAGGTGGGAACAGTGTCAAAGTAGGTAGGGGCATATGGAAGCTGTTTTACACTTATTACTCTCTCATTTTTGGTACCAAATTTATTTTAGGGAAATACAAACCATCCTCTTTTGTCTACTCTCCACTTCTGTCAATTCTTATCTTCAGTTTCCTCACATGTAACATAATGTTAATAATGGTATCTATTACACTGGTTTATTTTGAAGACTGGAAGTAACAGACACAAATCACCTATGGCCCAGGGCATACCACTTGTTGCTCACCACCAGTGGGTTGTGGTAGTGATTGTGGCAGCAGTAATTGTAGTATCTGTGTGGTGACTATTGAACACTTAAATACTCACAGATGACTGTTGAAGACTTAAAATGTGGATAGTCCAAATGACACGTGCTGTAAGTGTAAAATACTAGATTTTGAAGACTTAGCATGGGAAAGGTAAAATATCGCATCAATAATTTTTATGTTGATTACATGTTGTCATGATACTATTTGGGAGATATTGAGGTAAATGGAAATGTAGTATTAAAATTAACTTCACCTGTTTCTTTTTACATTATTAAAATGTACTCATAAATTTAAAGTTATATATGTGGTTTTTATTGTGTTTCTGTTGGACAGTGCTGTTCTAGAGAATTCAGGCGCAAGAGGTAGTAATCGTCAGTTCCAGAAGTAGTGAATTCTTCTGGAGTACAGGGATGAGGCTGATGACTCAAGGGATGGAGGCTACTGAGATCAAGTTTGGCCTCTAATTGCTGGAGGTATCAGGCAGAAAAAAATGCTCAGACACAGGGCTTCAAGACAGACGCCCTGTCCCCTACCCACTTGACACTACCCCAGCTTGCTTCTGGACACCATCTCTTGCCTGAATGGCTGTCACAGCTTTCTTCTAACTGGTCTTTATTCTAATAGCTTTCTTCTAACTGGTGTTTCTGCATGTCTCCAAGAATCTATTTTTCTGCCACTCCTAACAGTCAGAGTGATTTTTTAAAATACCTGATTGTACTCAAGGAGATTCACTTAAATCCCCTTCATGCAGTCTTTTTGGAATTAAATCTAAGGTCTTTGCAAGCCTGGCCTGGAAGGTCCTCCATGATCTGCTCTCCTGCCTCACTTTCCTCCATTCTCTGCTTCACTTATATTGCATGTTGCTGCCTCATGAGCCTTCATTCACTAAAACGTGCCAGCTGCTTTCCTGTCTCAGGGCCTTTGCATGTGCCATTTCTTGTGCTGGCAACATTCTTGCCTAACACCTCACGTAGCTGGTACCTTCTCGTGCTTCAGGTCTCAGTTCAACACATCACCTCCTCTAAGAAATTGTCTTAATCTACATTCTCTAAGAGCCCTAGTTTCCCTCCTACTACCATGTTCTTTTTGCTCATTCCATGATCACCATTTGATATTAATGTGATTACTCATTCAGTCTTTCAGCCATCACTGTGCTACAAGCTCCTTGCAATGGGTCCATGTCTGTGTTGTACCTGATAGCACAGAGGCTGTCATATAGGAGGCACTTGGGAAATACTTGCTAGAAAAAGAATAAATAAATGAAAGTCTGTTGTCTGAACCAGGACACAAGTTCAATGACAGCCTTAACAATGGTGACCTGATGGAGAAGGACCGAGGCTCTGAGATGGGGTGGGAAGGTTGAGCCACTCCGAGGGAGGGAAGAAGAAAGACACAGAGGCTGGATAAGCAGGGCCCAGCCTGAGCCCTGCAGGGGTAGCTTGGCTCTGCCTCATCACAAGAAGTAGCTTCAAAGCTCTTCAAAGGAAGCGAGTCAAGATGTGTCGGTCCCTGGAGGTGTCACTGGCCCTCGGAAGGCCTCTGCCAGGGTTTGATGAAGCACCTTCTGTGGCAGGTCTCGTAATTAACTGTGGCCATGCAGTGTGTTCATGCAGATGTAAATCATCTGGCAGATACTTTGGGGCTTATCTGCTAATGAAAACTTCTTGGCATTTCTGTAAGCATATTATGGTCAATTACAATTAATTCAGTTTGGATCGACTGCCTTTTTCCTTATGCAAAGATTGTGCAAATCGAGTGTGTGAGCCGAGGGCTCTCTGAGGCCTGTAAAATCCATAATGTTTGGCTTTCAGTGATGGTGAGGAAAGAATAAAACTGGGCTGTTTGAAATTTAAATCAGAGCAGGGCTGGTCAATAGGAGCAGGATGGCTGCACTTGGATTAGTTGGGCTGGTTGTGCTGGGGGACTGGGGGCATCTTCCTACTACCCAAGGTTGCAGGGTCACAGAGTGTACCCTCTCCCTATCAGCTGCTTCTTTGGGCTCCACTTTTGCGTTCTGGCTGCAGCCTCTCTAAGACCTAAGGGACCAGACTTCCTGTCTGAGGACTCATAGCCGTGTGACTCAGATTACTGCTGCTTGAAGACAGAAGAGGTTTTCTCTGTTTCTTTCCCATAGCTCCAAGGAGTAAGTTGGGAAGATAGCAGGTGTTAAATAGTTAAAATTTTGGTTTCTGGACCAAATTGGTTTCACTATTAGCTGTGTGCCAAGAATTGTGCTCAGTGCTTATGTGTGTTTTCTAGGTATGTGAGTGCATAGCACATGAGACTATGAAGCAGGTATTTGCACTTCATAAACTTTATAGATGAGGCTTAGAGAGGTACAGTGGCCTGTCTATGACATACACCTAAGAAAAGTTTGGTTTGAATCTAGATTTTAAATCACCATATTATACGATCACTGGGAGGACTGAATTGTATAAAAAGTGACGTTCAGTCTTCATTGCTTTTGTGGTCAGATTCAGCTGCAGTCAATGCCTGAAGAAGAGAATGGTTCTATGTCATTTTTCCTTTTCTGTAAGGAGAGCAGAGACCACAGGGCTTACCATGAAAGTCAGGGAGCTTGGCTTGCTGGGCACTCCTAGGCAGGCAAATGACAGAGTAGGACTTTGGATGTCAATTGCTGTACAAGCTAGGATGACCTCTAGCCATGAGGTGTGTTGGAAATCTCTTTCAGAGGAGCCTCTTCTTCTGAAAGACCATACTCAGCCCAGGCATCTAGAGAGAACCTCAGAGGCTGCGTGAACAATACTGAGTACAGTGGAATATAGGTGCAGATCTGTACAGGTTGTGGATTTATTATTCAAATTTTCTTGTTTTTACCCAACTTCCAGTTGCTATCGCCTTCATTTCTTTACTTAAGGTTTCTCTGGTCATGAGGGTCCACGTGGCCCAAGCATGTGGCAAGCCAGAAATACCAGAGAATTAACATTCTCCAGGGGCATCCCTCAACCAGTGAGCTGTAGAATTTGATGTGTAAATATCTCAGCTCCCTCACCCCTGAGGTGGGATAACTCTGCAGTGCATGTGCGATGCTGGCTTCTGGAATTCCCTGGCAGGATCATGCTCCAGTTGCCCATAGCAATAACCTGACTGATAATACACACTTTATTGACTGCTTTTTCTTCCTTGTCTCCCTTATTGGTATTTCTGAGATCACCTTCTAAATAAAACAATTGCTCTTGAATCTTTGTCTCAGAGTTTGCTTCTGGGAAAACTAAGCTACGTTAGCTCTTCAACTTAAGCATAAACTGCCTCACAGCACTAGCCATCAACACTATAGCAAAGACAGGGAATCAATCTAGGTGCCCATCAGTGGTAGATTGGATAAAGAAAATGTGGTACATATACACCATGGAATACTATGCAGCCATAAAAAAGGATGAAATCATATCCTTTGCAGCAACATGGATACAGCTGGAGGCCACTATTCTGAGTGAACCAATGCAGGAACAGAAAACCAATACCACATGTTCTTACTTATAACCGAGAGCTGAACATTGGGTACTCATGGACATAAAGGTGGGAACAAGAAACATTGGGAGACTACTAAAGGGGGCAGAGAAAAAGGAGGAAAGGGCTGAAAAACTACCTACTAGGTACTATGCTCACTACCTGCATGACAGGATCATTCATACCCCAAACCTCAGCATCACACAACATACCCATGTAACAAACCTACACACGTACCCCTGAATCTAAAATAAAAGTGGAAATTATACAAAACTTAAAAATTAAAGAAAACCTTCAGACATAAACTGTAGGGATAATGACACAGAAATTGTTGCTGTCTGGACATTAGAAGAACACCACGCCCAAATAGCTCAAGTCTGTGGCCAAAGATAAGAACTTGGAGGCATCTCGCCCTCCTCGTAGGGCTCCTCACTTTCCCACCACTTCCTTTTAGGCATTACTTGAGAACTTAAAAGGACCCACACCGTATTCCCTCATATATGTTGTTAGTTGCCATGCGTGCTCTCTGTCTGCCTGGCTCTTCCTTCTTGCCTTATGTGACCTGGGGATAGAGGATGACTGCTATGTGCTCCTCTCTGGCCACCTTGCATAGCTTTAGGATCCGTAAGTAATGCTTGAATTTCATATTGCAGTTGTGTCATTGAAGCTGTGTTCACAATCCAACCCCTGATGGTGAGGTAAGGATCTCATGTAGGTGGATTTTTTACTGGGGCTCTTCCGTCTAGACCTCCGTCAGCTGCTGGGGATAGTAACTACCAGCTAAGTAATAGAGAAACTCAAAGACTTTTGTCTAAAAGCCTATTACAAAAAGAAAGTTTGATGATTTTAAAAATTATTTATTTATGTTTTGAGAGAGAGTTTCGCTCTTGTCGCCCAGGATGGAGTGTAATGATGCGATCTTGGCTCATTGCAACCTCCGCCTCCCAGGTTCAAGTGATTCGCCTGCCTCAGCCTCCCAAGTAGATGGGATTACAGGTGCCTGCCACCATGCCTGGCTAATTTTTGTGTTTTTAGTAGAGACGGGGTTTCACCATGTTGGCCAGCCTGGTCTCAAACTCCTGACCTCAGGTGATCTGCCCACCTTGACCTCCCAAAGTGTTGGGATTACAGCCATGAGCCACCATGCCCAGCCTAAAAATTGTTCAATTTTAATCATACAAGTAAACATGAATATATTCTTATGGCCAAAAAATCATACTTTATGAATACTGTCAAAGTCCCCATTGACCATTCTTCCTAGTACCTTTCCTGAACAGAAATGACCATTGTCATTATTTTGGCATTTCTCTTTCCAGATACTTTCTATACATTTGTGTGCGTGTGCATGTGCAGCACCCCAACACTCAATCCACTCTACATTTTGACCCACAATGTAATTTTGTTTTTTGAGACAGAGTCTCGCTGTGTCACCCAGGCTGGAGTGCAGTGGCATGATCTCAGCTGACTACAACTTCCGCCTCCCAGGTTCAAGTGATTCTCCTGCCTCAGCCTCCTTAGTAGTTGGGATTACAGATGTGCACCACCATGCCCGGCTAATTTTTGTATTTTTAGTAGAGACGGGGTTTCACCATGTTGGTCAGGATGGTCTCAAATTGCTGACCTCGAGATCCACCCACCTCGGCCTCCCAAAGTGCTGGCTTCACAGGCTATTTTAGAGTTCTTTCCATGTGAGTACATAAAATTCTACCTCACTTCTGTTAAATGTTGTGTAACATTGCACTGTATGAATTTAGTTTAGTTTATTTAACTACTCCCCTATTGAAGGATATTTAGGTTGTTTCCAATCTGTGATGGCTTCAGCTCTGGGGGCTTCCTCCTTTGAGCTTAAGCTGTCCCCCTGAGGGTCAGTTCCCCCAAATTAAGGGCTCTCTTTGCAGTAACTTTCTTGTGAATCCTGAAACAGCCACAAGCTAGTTATAAAATGAAGATGTTATGAAAACCAGATAGAATTGCTGGGGAATTCCAGACAACATGATGTGACTCCTCCAAGTCCCTAGAGAACTAGAATGAGACTCTGAAGAGGTGGGTTGGGATAGGATGCTGGAGAGAGAAGAGGGGGAGGGGAGAGAGCAGGGGGCATAAGGGCTGAAGAAGAGGAGTCTTTTTTGCTCCTAAATGCTTGAGGTTCCATTTGCTAATTTATTGTCAGACCACAGAAAAATTGATCCCTCCTGCTCCAGCCAGATGTTGCTTTCTTGAGTTCTGGCCTTGTCCCCATAGCTCTTACCACATCAAGGAGAGGAATAGCAATAAGAAATACATTTTGCTTTAGTAGGATTGAAATCCCCTCTATTGTGTTCTTCACCATCTCAGTCAGGGAGCCTGCTCTGGGAAGCATAAATTATCAGGTTAAACCATGTGAAGGTAACACTTTTGAAGGCCAAAAATGGTCAAATACTATCAGTTTCATATAGTTCAACTGAATAAATTTTTGGAGCAATTCCAATTTGTCTTTTAAGTGATGGGGTTAAGATGACAGTTTAGGGACTTTGCCTATGGCCCTTCAAAATTCTGGGGTAGGACTTAGGATGCTAATTGTTGCATGAGGTAGGGTTGCAATTTGAGATTAGGTTGGTTAGAGGTAAGGTTGGGAATAGAATTGACAAACAGGTGATGTAATTTCTGCCCCTTGCCAATCCTTCCTTCACTGTAGCCATCACTAATTGATTAAAGTAGTAATGCTTACTAAACCCAGATGTGAATGCAAGATAATTTTCAATACAATTATTGAAAATTGTATTGAATACAATACAATTTTCTTTAAATAGGCACAACCTGTTGACCAGAACCAGTACTAATGATGGAGCCCACAGCCATCTGTCGTGGGAGGGAGAGCTTGGTTTCATGAAGGGATAGATTTAAGGTGATGTTTAGGTTTGGTTCGGAATTATGGCCAGTTTTGTTTTGATTTTAGGATAAGCTTAGTCAAGGAAAACTCTTGACTGGCTTAAAAGCAAGATTAATTTTGAGTTTAGAGTATGAATGGTTTAGTACTATGTTTAGTTTATTAATTTATAGGTAAGGTTAGGCTGGATTCAGAATGAGGCTCAGATTTGTGTTTCATCTAACTTGGAGATCAGGGTTGTGTTCAGGATTAGGTTGGGTGAATTAGGAGAACTCAATATTCAACCCTTATAACTTCCGGTTTTTTAACTCCATATGGTGTTAAAAGTAGCAGCAATAGTCCAAAAACTATTATATGTGGATGATATCTATAATGTGCATGCAGACAGATAAGCAACTTTGGTAAATTGCTTAGCAATTCTGGGAACATTTTAGCATTTGGAAAGAGCAATGTTAATGGTACTGCACTGTGTTTTATTTTAAATGAAACTTATGTAAAGTGTTTAGCCAGTGTTTGTTAGACAACAGACAGTCAGTAAATAATAAGTCTATTTTTTTGTGTGTGCTGGCATCTTATTGCTTAATAAAATGATGACAATGGTAGTTACAATTTATTAAGCATGTACTGTGAGAGACACAACGATTTTAAGCCTTTGACACATATTATAGTCACACACTGCACAGCAACATTTTGGTCAATAGCAGATGGCATATATGATGGTGGTCCCATAAGATTGTAATAGAGCTGAAAAATTCCTGTCACTCAGTGATGTTATAGCCATTGTAAGGTCATAGTGCAATGCATTGTTCACGTGTTTGTGATGATTTAAGAATAAACACACCTACTGTGCTACCATTCATAAAAAGTACAACATATACAATTGTATACAGTACATAATACTTGATAGTGATAATAAATGATCATGTTACTGGTTTATGTATTTATTATACTATACATTTTATTATTTTAGAGTGTACTCCTACTCATTAAAAAAAATATTGATTGGTGGCTCACACCTGTAATCCCAGCACTTTGGAGGCCAGGTCGGGCAGATCACTTGAGGTCAGGAGTTCGAGACCAGCCTGGCCAACATAGTGAAACCCCATCTCTACTGAAATACAAAAATTAGCCGGGCGTGGTGGCATGCACCTATAATCCCAGCTACTCAGGAATCTGAGGCAGGAGAATTTTTGAACCCAGGAGGTGGGGTTTGCATTGAGCTGAGATTGTGCCACTGCACTCCAGCCTGGGCAATGGAGTGAGACTATGCCTAAAAAAAAAAATTATTGATTGTGAAACAGCCTCAGGCAGATCTTTCAGGTGGTATTCCAGAAGAAGGCATTGTTAGTACAGCAGATGACAGCTTCAGATGTGTTTTTGCCCCTGAAGACCTTCTAGTAGGGCAAGATGTGGAGGTGGAAGACAGTGTTATTGATGATCCTCATCTTGTGTAGGCCTAGGCTAATGGATTTGTTTCTTAGTTTTTAGCAAAAAAGTTTTAAAATTTTATAGAATTTTTAATATCAATATAAGAGAGATATGTTGAGAATATAAAGAAAGAAAATACTTTTGTACAGCTATAAAAAACTAGTTGCTTTAATTCTAAGGGTACATACAAAAAATAAAGAGCAAAAGGATACAATAACAAACCAGAAGATAACTGGGGTATTATCCTTAGATAAGGCAAAGCCTACCTTAAGAAAAGCAGGATTATCAGAGATAAAAATAGACATTTTATAATGATGAGAGGTCAATTCACTAGGAATATGCAATAATTCTAAATTCATATGTACCTAATTAACATAGTTTCAAAACCTATAAAGGAGATAGATGGACAATCATAGTGGAGCTATAATTTTCTCAGAGCTGAGAGAACAAACAGATATAACATCAGTAAAGATAGAGAAGATCTGGTTATAATTGACCTATTATGACCTAATTTTCATAAATAGATCTGGTTTGCTGAATTGAACAAAACTAGCTGACTTAATACTAGCGTTGATAAAATATTTTCTAACACCACATATGGACTGTTAAGTAAAATTGATTATATTTTGGAAAAGAACTCAGGTTTCACCAAATTTAAAGCATTAAAACTGTTCAGCATATGTTCTCTGACAGCCATGGAACTGAGTGAGAAATAAATAGCAAAAATAAAATTAGAAATGCTTAAATATTTAGATATTAAACATTTCATTTCTAAATAACCTGTGAGTCAAAAATAAATTACAGTAAAAATTAGATAGCATTTTGGAATTAGTGATGATAAAATCATGAAATATGAAAACATTTGGATGTAGCTAATGTTGTGTTAGAGGGAAATGTATAGTCCCATATTTTTATATGCATAAAGAAGAGAAGCTAGAAATTGTTCACTTAAGTATTAATCTCAAGAAGTTAGAAAAAATTAAACACAAAGAATATGCAAACACAAAATAACAAAAATCAATTAATAATACAAAGAAATAAATGATAAATATATGATAAAGACAAAAAATCAAAATGTTGATTATTTGAGAGACTAACAAAATAACATCTGGCAAGACTAATCGGACAAAAATTAGAGATGGCAAAATTACAAAATAATGAGAAAAGAGATATTAATATAAATCATATAAATTTCAAGGATATAATGTAAAATTTTATGGTGATTAATTAAAAATTGAAGATTAATGATAAAAATTCCAAAAACACATAATTTATCAAATTTGACCTAACAAGAAAGAGACTATCTAAATAGTTATATGTTATTAAAGATATTAAACTGAAATTTACAATCCTCCCTTACAAAAATCTTTAGGTGTAAATTACTTTGCCAGTGAAATTTTAAAGAAATGTATATAAGAAATAATACCAATATTATGCAAACTTTTCAAAAAATTACAAAGAAAAAAATAGGATACTATTCTTTGGTCAGTGAGTCCTAAACAAGGACATTACACAAAAGGAAAATTATGAAAACAGTCACATTATTATATTGATGGCATTAAAGAAAAGATGTGAATATCTCAATATATACAGTAAAAATCTTGGAAAAATTCAAGACCTGATCATTGTAAAATTGTAAGGTATCTAAAAATAAAAGGAAATTTATTAAATCTGATAATATCTATGAAAAGTCATAGAGCAAGCATCACATAATATTTAATAGTGATATATTAAAAATTTTCTCTGAAGTTGGTAATGCCAACTATTGACATTTCTAGTGAAAATTGTAGTGGAGGACTTATCCAATGCAGTAAGTCAAGGAAAAAAAAATAAAATGCATAAAGATTGAGTAGAAAGAAAACAGCCTATCATTTTGTAGATGACATGAATGTATTTGTAGAAAATTTATATATACTATAAAATTAATATGGGAAATTTGCATGGCTCAACAAGTCAACACGAAAATGAATTGTATTCCTATTATTATGAAAAGCAAGATATAAAAAATAATGTTGTTATTTAAAATTCCATCGAACTTCTCAATTACCTAAGAATAAATTGAAAATGGTACAAGATGTATGCACAAAAAACCATTAAACATTGTTGAGAAAAATTAAAGAAGATATAAAAAACCTGAGGGATATAGCATGTTCATACCTTGAAAGATTCAATATTGTAAAGATACCAACCCTCTTCAAATCGTCGAATGTTTCAATGTGATCCCTTTCAAACATCAGCAGGTTTTTTGTGTATATCTACTTGTGTATGTATTGTATGTGTGTATCCATGCAGACATAACATGTTTACATGGAAATATAAAGGGCCTATAATTGCCAAGACAATTTTTAAGAAGGGCAAAATTGGAGGACTTGCGCTTATGATATCATTTGTTTTGAATGAGTGATACCAGCAAAATCTCAGAATGGGACTTTCCAATACTTGTCTCCTTAGAGAAACATCAATCTGAACACCTATACAAGCACAAAAGTATCTTCACAAGAGTTAAGAAATCTAGGTGAGAGATTATGGTATCTGAGTGGAGCACAGAAATAAGAAAAGATGCATTGAAAAGGGTAGAAAGGACAGTTTTACGTTACTTGCATCACCACTCCCCCAAGCCAAGGCAGTGCAATGTGGAGAGAGATTTCCTGTATATGAGAGAAGGAGAATGCAGTCAGCACCTGATTTCACAGTGGACACCAGCATTAGACCCATTTCAGTGAACTTCAGTGCCAAGCTACCCTATATGGCTCCAGTTTCCAGGTTTAGTCCTGCAGACCCAGGCACCAGGCCTAGGCCTGAGGACCCATGTGCTCGACCTACTCCAGTGAACACTGGCCTCAGGCCAACCCCTATGAATACAGGACCAAGAACTTTCTCATGAACAAAGTACAAGCCTGCCCCAGCATCATTTAGTTCCTGTGGACTCAGATTCAAGGCCAGTTCAATGTTGGCTCTCATATACCCAAGCTTCAGTCGAGGCCTTGTGGACACAGACTCCAGGCCTGTCCTGCAGACTCATTTGACAGGTTCACCCCAGTGGACCTTGGCACTAAGCCGGTCTCCACAGACCCAGGATCCAGGATCCAGGATCCAGATCCATCCTTGCAGACATAAGCATGAGGCTTATGTTTTAGCTCTAATTGCTCTAACCCCAGTGGATCCAGGCTCCAGGATTGCTTTCATGTACTCAGGCACTAGTTCAGCCCCTGTGGATCCAGATGTCAGGCCAGTCCACCTGCTGACGAAGACACCAGGTCAGCCTGCCCAAGAACTCCAAGCAGTAAGGCTGACTGTACACTCCCACCAGAGGCCTGCACAGAATCTCTGGATGGGTTGACCGGTAAAGGGATTTCCCTGCCAAAGTCAGTCTGTAAAGAATGTAAGAGGCACCTACTTAAAATGCACAGACACCAGTGCAGTGCCACAGGGATCGTTAGTAACCAGTGAAACATGGCGGCACTAAAGGAACAAAATAAAGCAAGAGTAAGTGACTCAAAGGAATGGAAATGTAGGAGCTGCCTGACAAAAAATTTAAAATAATGATCTTAAGCAAATTCAGTGAGATACAAGAGAACACAGACAGCTAAACAAAATTAAGAAATACATTTACAAAAGGAGAAGTTCAACACAGAGGTAGAAATTATAAAAAAGAACCAAGCAGAAATTCTGGAGCTGAAGAATACAATGACTAAACTGAAAAATTCCAGAGACAGCTTCCAAAGTAGACTTGATCAAGCAGAATAAAGAATTAGTGAGCTTGAAGATAGATCATTAGAAATTAACCAGTTACCAATTACTCAAATTCAGAATGCTGAAGAGAATCTAAAAGGAAAAATAATGAGAAAGAGTAAAGAAAGCCTATGGAACTTATCAAACACCATCAAGCAAACTGATATATGCAGTATAGGTGTCCTAGAAGGGGCAGAGAAAGAAAAAGAAGCAGAAAGATTATCTAAAGAAATAATGATGGAAACATTCCAAATCTGGAGAGGAAATGAATCCCAAATAAATCAAATCCATGAATCCTAAATAACCTCAAATACATTAAACATAAAGAGGTTTCACTAATATACATTATAATAATTTTCTCAAAAGTAAAAGGCAAAGCAAATTTTATAAAGCAGCAAGAAAAATTTCCTTACGTGTAAGGAAACCTTTTTGTTTTTTGTAGAGATGGATTTTCGCTAGGTTGCTCATGCTGGAATGCAGTGGCTATTCACAGGCATGATTCTACTACTGATCAGCATGGGAATTTTGACCTGCTCCATTTCCAACCTGGGTCAGTTCACTCCACCTTAGGCAACCTGGTGTTCCCCCACTTCCAGTAGGTCACCATATTGATGCCAAACTTAGTGCAGACACCTAATTGGTATAGCACGTAACACCCCAGAACTCTTGTGCTCAAGCGATCCTCCTACCTCAGCCTCTTAAGTAGCTGGAACTACAGACATGCACCACCATGCCTAGCACATACAAGGGAACTTTTACAAGATTATCAGTGGATTTGTCAGCAGAAACTTTGATGGCCAGGAGATAGTGGGGTAATATACACAAAGTGCTTAAAGAAAAAACCTGCCAGCCAAGAATACTATATCTGAAAGGCTATCCTTCAGAAATGAAGTAAAATAAAGACCTCTCCAGAAAAACAAAAGCTGTGAGAATTCATAGCCACTAGACTTTCCTTACAAGAAACACTGAATGGAATTCTTCGAGTAGAAACAAAAGGACGTAACTAATGACATAAAACATGTGAAAGTGGCTGGGCGTGGTGGCTCCCTGTAATCCCAGCACTTTGGGAGGCTGAGGTGGGTGGATTACGAGGTCAGGAGACTGAGACCATCCTGGCTAACATGGTGAAACCCCATCTCTACTAAAAAATATGAAAACTTAGCCGGACGTGGTGGCACACACTTGTAGTCCCAGCTACTTGAGAGGCTGAGGCAGGAGAATCGCTTGAACCTGGGAGGTGGAGGTTGCAGTGAGCCAAGATCGCACCACTGTACTACAGCCTGGGTGACAGAGCAAGACTCCATCTCAAAATAAATAAATAAATAAATAAATAAATAAATAAATAAATAAATAAATAGCAAAACAAAAACAAAACATGTGATAGTAGAAAACTCACTGTAAATATAAGAAAATAGTCAAATTCAGAATACTCTAATATTGTAATGGTGGTGTAAAAGTCATTTTTAATTCTATATAAAGCTTACAAGATAAAAGTATTAAAACAGCTGAAACTATAATAATTTGTTAATGGATACACAATATACAAATGATATAATTTATAGCACCAATAACATAAAATGTCAGGGGAGTGAAGTTAAAATGTAGAATTTTTGTACATGGTCAAAGTTAAGTACTTAAACAGCTTAAAATAGACTGTTATAAGATAATTTTTGTAAGACTCATGATAATCACATAGAAAAAATATGTAGTAGATAAACAAAAAAATGAAGAGAAAGGAATAAAAATATACCACTACAAAAAATTCCCATCATAAAGGAAGACAGCAAAGGAGGAAGAATGAAACAAAGAAACAGTCAGAAAATAATTAAAAATGGCAGTAGCCAGTCCTTAACCTGTCAATAATTCCTTTAAATATAAATGGATTAAATTCTCCAACAAAAGACATAGAGTTGATAAGTTGATGAGAACCACAATCCAACTGTATGATAACTATCAGAGACTCATTTTAGCTGTAAAGACACACATAGGCTAAAAGTGAAGGGACAGAAAAAGATATCCCATGCAAATAGTAACCAAATGAGAGCAGGGTTGGCTATACTCATATCAGACGAAATACACTTTAAGTGAAAAATTGTCATAAGAGACCAAAAAGGTCATTATGTAATGGTAAGGGATTTAATATATCAGGAGATGTAGCAACTGTAAAAATATGTGCACAAACAATAGAGCTCTTAAATATATAAAACAAATATTAACAGCTGAAACTAGAAAATATACAGCAATACAATAATAATAAGATATTCAATACTTCAATACTCCACTTTCAACAATTGATAGATTATTCAGACAGAACATCAATAGGGAAACAGTGGACTTGCACATGATAGACCAAATGGACCTAACAGACATATAGCATATTCTATTCAACAGTAGCAGAATACACAATCTTTTCAAGCACACATAGAACATTCTCCAGGACAGATCATACATTAGGCCACAAATCAAATCTTAACAAGTTTTAGAAGATTGAAATCATAGCAAGTGTCTTTTCTGACTACAGTGGAATGGAACTAGAAATTATTAACAGGAGGAAAATTGGAAAATTTAGAAATATGTAGAAATTAAGTAATGCATTAATTTCCAAACAATCAGTAGGTCAAAGAAGAAATCAAAAGGGAAATAAAAAAGTATCTCAAGCCAAAAGAAAATAGAAACAAAATGTATGGGATGCAACAAAAGCAGTTTTAAAAGTTCATAGTGGTAAAGTCTTACATTAAGATAAAAGAAAAATCTCAAATAAATTATGTAATTTTACACCTCAAGGAGCTAGAAAAAGAACAAAGTAAGCCAAAAGTTAACACGAAAAGAAAGTAATAAAAATAAGAGTAGACATAAATGGAGACTAGAAAAGCAATAAATAAGACCAACAAAAATAAAAGTTTTTTTTTGAAAGAGACAAAATAGACAAGTCATAAGCTAAATATAACTAAGAATAAAAGAAATAAAACAAATAAAATTATAAGTGGAAGAGAAGACATAACTGATATCACAGAAATACAAAGGATTATGACACTTTTTTACCAATAATTATATGCTAACAAACTGGCAAACCTAAAAGTACTGGGTACATTCCTAGAAACATACAACCTTCTGAGATTCGATGAAATAGAAAATCTAAATAGACCAATAACAAGTGATGTGGTTTGGCTATGTCCCCATCCAAATCTCATCTTGAATTGTCCTTCCCATAATCCCCACGTGTTGTGGGAGAGACCCAGTGGGAGGTAATTTAATCATGGAGGCAGTTACCTTCATGCTATTCTCATGATAGTGAGTGAATTCTTACAAGATCTGATGGTTGTAGAAGGGCTTTTTCCCCTTTTGCTCGGCACTTCTCCTTGCTGCCTCCATGTGAAGGACATGTTTGCTTCCCCTTCTGTCATGATTGTAAGTTTCCTAAGGCCTCCCCATCCATGCTGAACTGTGAATCAATTAAACCTCTTCCCTTGATAAATTACTCAGTCTCGGGTATGTCTATTAGCAGCATGAGAAAGGACTAATATAACAAGTAACAAGATTGAATCAGTAATAAGAAATCTCCCAACAAAGGCAAGCTTGGGACCCAATGGCTTTACTGATGAATTCCATCAAATATTTAAAGAAAAACTAATGTCAATCCTTTTCAAACTCTTCCAAAATATTGAAGAGGAGGAAACACTTCCAAACTTATTCTTTGAGGCCAGTATTACTCTGATATCCAAACCAGACAAGAACACTATAAGAAAATAAATTACAAGCCAGTATTTCTGATGAACATAGGTGTAAGAATTCTCAACAACATATTAGCAAACTGAATTCCACAGCCCATTAAAAACATCACACACCATGATCAAGTGAGATTTATCAGTAGGTTGCAAGGATGGCTTAACATATGTAACTCAGTACATGTCATATATCATATTAACAAAATGAAGGACAAAAACCTTCATTTTGTTAGAAGGCACAATATCTTCTTAATAGATGCAGAAAAAGCATTTAACAAAATTAATCATCCATTCATGATAAAAATTCTCAAAAAATAAGTATAGAAAGAACGTGCTTCAGCATAATTATTTTAATAAACCCATAGCTAACATCATATTCAGCAGTGAAAAATCGAAAGCTTTTCCTCTAAGATGAGGAACAAGACAAGAATGATCATTCTTATCACTTCTATTCAATATAATACTGAAATTCCTAGACAGAGCAATTAGGTAAGACGAAAAAAATATCCAACCTGGAATGGTGTCTACACTAAGCTTAGCATCAATATGGTGACCTTCTGGAAGGGGAGTACCACCAGGTTTCCTAAGGACAGGTGAACTTACCCAGGTTGGAAATGGAGCTGGTCAAAACTCCCGTGCTGATCAGCAGTGGAATCACTGCACTGTTCCTTTCTGCAGATGACAATTTTATATATCAAACATCCTAAACACTTCATCAAAAAACTTTTAGAACTAATAAACAAAGTCAGTAAATTTGCAGGACACAAAATCAAAGTACAGAATCAGTAGCATTTCTATATACTGATAGTGAACTATCAGAACAAGAAATCAAGAAAATTATCTCATGTACAATAGCATCAAAAAGTTAAATACTTAAGAATAAACTTAAACAAGGAAGTGAAATATCTTTACACTGAAAATTATAAAACATTGATGAAAATAAAGAAAAATAAGTGGCAATATGTCCCATAATCATGGTTTGAAAAAAGTAATATCATTAAAATGTTCATACTGCCCAAAACTATCTACAGATTCAACGCAATCCCTATCAAAATTAAAATGACATTTTCACACACATTAGAAAAAAATCCTAAAATTCATATAGAACTACAAAAGACCCTGAATAACCAAAGCAATCTTAAATAAAAATAACAAAGCTGGAGGTATCACTTCCTGATTTCAAAGTCTATGAAGTTATAGCAATATAAAAAGCATGGCACTGACAAAAAAAAAAAAAAAACTATGTAGACTAATGGAACAGAACAGAGAGCCCAGAAATAAATCCAGACATTTACAGTCAATTGATCTTTTACAAAGATACTGAAAGCCACCAATGGGAGAAATGACAGCCTCTTCAATAAACAGTATTGGCAAAAACTAGATATGTTAGTTCGTTTTGCATTGCTATAAAGGAATACCTAAGACTGGGTAATTTATAAAGAAAAAGGCTTACTTAGCTCATTATTCTGCAGGCTATACAGGCATGGTGCCAGTATCTTCTTGACTTCTGTGAAATCTCAGGAAGTTTTAACTCATGATAGAAGACATAAGGGGAGCAGACATGTCACAGTGAAAGAGAGAGCAAGAGAGAGAGGGGAGAGGTTCCAGAGTCTTTCTAACAACCAGATTTTGCATGAACTCATTACCATGGGAGAGCACCAAATCATTCATGAGGGATCTACCCCTCATAATCTGAACACCTCTCACTAAGCCCCACTTCCAACATTGCAAATCACATTTAAACATGAGGTTTGGAGGGGACTAACATGCAAACCATATTGCTAGATATCCACATGCAAGAGAATGGAATTGAACCCTTATCTTAAACCATATAAAAAGCAACTCAAAATGGATGAAAGGCTTAAATATGAGACCTGAAACTGTAAAAGTACACATAGAAAACACAGGTAAAAGCATTTTGATATTGGACTGGGCAATGATTTTTTGGATATGATCACAAAAGCACAGGCAATGAAAGCAAAAATAGGCATTGCATCAAACTAAAATGTTTCTGCACAACAAAGGAAACAACAGAGTGAAGAGATAACCTACAAAATTGGAAAAATGTTTGCAAACCATACATCTGATTAGGAGATCATATCCAAGATATGTAAGAAACGACAACAAGTTAACAGAAAGGAAAAAACCCAATTTAAATGTGGGTGAAGGACCCAAATCGATATTTTTCAAAATAAAATACAAATGGCCAAAACATTTAAGAAAAAAACTCCAACATCACTAATCTTTAGAGATATGCAAATCAAAAACACAATGAGAAATCACCTGACACCTGTTAAAGCAGCTATTATCAAAAAGACAAAAGACAAAAGTTGGCAAGACCGTGGAGGAAAAGGGAATATATACTGTTTGATGTAAATGTAAATTAGCACAGTCATTATGGAAAACAGATGAATGTTTCTCAAAAAATTAAAGATAAAACTACCATATCATCCCATAATCTCACTTCTGGTTATATATCTAAAGGCAATGAAATTAATATCTGAAAAAGATATCTTTACCCTCATGAATATTGTAGCATTATTTGCAATAGCCAAGAAATGGAATCAACCTAAGTGTCCATCATTGGATGACAAAAAATGAAAATATGCTGGGTACACACACACTCATATACACAATGAAATATTATTCAGCCTTAAAAAAGGAGAAAATATTTGTGACAACATGAATCTGGAAGGCATTATGCTAAGTGAAAGAAGCTAGCCACAGAAAGAAATATTGAATGATCTAACTTATATGTGGATTCTACAAATGTCAAACTCATAGAAACAGAGTAGAGTGGTAATTTCGAGGGGCTGGGTGTTGAAGAATATGGGGAGACTTGGTCAAAGGGTACAAAGTTTCAGTTTGGCAGGATGAATATGTTCCAGAGATCTACTGTACAGCATGTTAATTCTAGTTAACAATACTGTTCTGTATGTGTTAAATTTGCTGAGAATAGATCATAAATATTCTATCATATACACATGTACACAAGATAACTATGTCAGGTGATGAATATGTTAATTAGCTTGATTGTGGTAATTATTTCATAATGTATACATAATGTACATAATGTATAGCATAAAAACATCATGTCTTATGCCATAAATATATACCTTTTTTATCAATTATATCTCAAGGCTGGAAGAAAGGCAAAAAGATTTAATTCAACACTGTAATAATTAATACAGTATGATATTGGCACAAGACAAAATATGCGTGGAACAAATAGCCAACCAGAAATAGTTCCAAATGTGTATATCCACTTGGCTTGTGGCAATGGTGACACCACATTGCAGTGCAGACAGGTCGTTTCTTCAATAAGAGGAAGTCATATTGGGTCAATTGGATATTCACATGGAAAAAAATGAATCTGGAGCTGTATCACACATCCTACACAAAAATAAATTTCAGATACATTACAATTCTAAATGTCAATGGTAACAACAACAAAATGTTGTAAAGATAAATTTGGGAATATTTTCTTTACCTTAGGATGATTTAATATTTCCCAGGAAAGACATAATACTGCCCATAAAAAGACAGTTAAATTGATCTTAATTAAAATTAAGAATTTATATTTATCAAAATGAACCATTAGGAGAGTAAAAATGCAAGCAACAGAGTGGGAGGTATTTAAGATACACTTATTCAACAAGGGGATCTTATCCACAAAATATTTAGAAAGTGTTTCTACAAATCTGTAATGAAAAAACAGACAACCCAATTGGAGATGGGCTTAAAACCTGAATAGGCTCTTCACAAAAGAGGATAAAAATAGCCAATAAGCATATGAAAAATTTTAACCTCATTAGTAATTAGTAAAATGCAAATTGAAGTCACAATAAGGTTCCAAGTGTTGGTAAGAATGTATTTAGAACTTTCCTACTCTTGCTTTATGCAATGAATCCCTCAATCATAATACTGAATGAAAGCAGACACAAAGATATCTTTTACATGAAGTTTTAAAACAGGTAAAACTATTGGTAGAATATGTAAAAATGGTTGTTAATCTTTATAGAGAGCTTGAGAGGGAACACAGAGAAGCTTCAGGGGTGCTGGCTATATTTTGTTTCTTGATCTGGATAGTAATTACGTGGGTTTATATACTTTTTTTTTTGCATGATCACATTTTTACATGCTTGCTATTCTATATTAAGTGTTCATTTAAAATAAAATCACTGGCTGGGTGTGGTGATTCATGCCTGTAATCCCAGCCCTTTGGGAGGTCAAGGCGGGCAGATCACTTGAGGTTGGGAGTTTGAGACCAGCCTGGCCAACATGACAAACCCTCATCTCTACTAAAAATACAAAAATTAATCAGGTGTAGTGGCACGTACCTGTAGTCCTAGCTACTTGGGAGGCTGAGGCAGGAAAATAGCTTAAACCTGGGAGACAGAGGTTGCAGTGAGTGGAGATTGCACCACTGTACTCTAGCTTGGGCAACAGAGTGAGAGTCTATCTCAAAAAAAAAAAAAATATATATATATATATATATATGTATATATATGTGTGTGTGTGTATATATATATTTTTGTATATGTATATGTGTGTATGTATATATATATAATTTAGTACATATATAATTAAATCACTATTAAGAACCTCAGACAGTTGTTGGGAGAAAACTGCCTTGGTCTTCCAAAGCTCAGGTTTTTGCCTAGCATGTGTAACCCAGGGGACATCCAACAGTGTGTCTGGGGAGGGACAGTCTTGTCCCCAGATCTGTCAACATTTTTTCATTATAACAAAGCCCATATGACTCATGTATAAAACTCTGAATGCAGTGTTCTTGGAAATATGACAAGGTCCAACTGCCTGGTTCTCCCAAGCAGCAGCATTACTTGTGTATGTGAGAGAGGGATGAGGAAGTGGGGAGGAGGGAGATTCTGCTTGCCAATCTAGACCAGTGTTCCTCCAACTTTTGTTTTGTTTTGTTTTGAAACAGAGTCTCACTCTTTTTGCCCAGGCTGGAGTGCAGTGGTGCAATCTTGGCTCACTGAAAACCTGAATAGGCTCTTCCTCCCAGAACCTCCACCTTCCAGGTTCAAGTGATTCTCCTGACTCAGCCTCCCGAGTAGCTGGGATTACAGGTGCACACCACTATGCCTGGCTAAACTTTGTATTTTTACTAGAGACGGGATTTCACCATGTTGGCCAGGCTGGTCTCAAACTCCTGGCCTCAAGTGATCTACCTGCCTCGGCCTCCCAAAGTGCTGGAATTACAGGCGTGAGCCACAGTGCACAACTTTTTAGTATACAGTGCAATCACATGGAGGGTTTGATAAGACAAATGGAGTGGAACCACTTTCAAAGTTTCTGATTCAGTAGGTTGAGATGGGCCCCTGAAGTTTGCATCTCTGTACATTCCCAGGTGATGCTGATGAGAATGCTACTGGCATCATACTCTGAGATCAACTGATCTAGAGCACTTATTGATGAGCACTTTACGGATGTAGCAAGGTGGCACTGGTGGTAGGGTGGTGGTAACTGGATCATAGGTCAGAGACATTCAGCCATTAGGCTCAGATTTTATTGTTCACAGCAGGTTCTATATAAAGACTCTCCTTTTCCCAGAACTGGAGTTCATAAGTTTATTGCATGAGTTTTTATAAGAGAGTTCAATTACAATACACCAATGCCTCATTCTTGCACATGGCAAGTCAATATGGGCAATATGTTCATTGAACATCCTTCCCCACCCATGATCTCATTAGGACTTTGGCATTTTAAATAGTTCAGCTTGTAAACCCAGGGCCATCTGTGCAGGTGACCTAATCCATGGCTCTGGTGATAACTAGCACCCATAGTAAAATGAATGCAACCTGATTTCAATTTCTGTTTAAAAAACAAACAAAACCTTACTTTATACTTGGCATTAGCACCAATGTTGGAGGCAGGGAGTGTGGTGGAAATGGGGAGGGAACAAAGAAGCAGCAGATACAGCTGCCTGCTTTCCTGTCATGAGGTTTACTTTACATCATGTGTCTCAAGACCAGCTGAGTGTTACATTTTCCATCCTTAAATGACACTTGCTTTGCACATGTATTTCAAAGGCTTAGAGTTGTTTGCAGAACTCTGTCCCAACCACAGGACTTCCCATCCTGCAGCTGGAGAGTCTTACATGCAGAAGGACCCGGGACTTTCCAAGTGTGGGATGTCATATCTAGCAGCTCTCCTCTCTCATCTCTTGGGTTTGACTTGTCCTGAATTACCCCTTGCTATAGACTAGCCACAGTGGCATCATCTATTTAGTCTGGACACTGCTATCATCTTTGGCACCCCAGTGCTCCCTGGTCTATTTACCTTAGGCAGTATTGCCAGCTAAAGAATTGCTTTCCCCTGCTCCCACATCCATCCACAGTCACCAGTAGGGTTCACTTTCCCATAGACCTGCTCTATGTTGTTTTTCATCAGCTAAGATAATCAACCTTACAGGCTGGCAGCAGAGACCATTGGTACCCTGGCTACATCCTCACCTTCCAGTGTGTTCTGACTGGCTTCCAGTTGCATCTGCATCTCTGTGCCTGAGGATTCCCCCATTTCAACCCAGAGCCCTGAAAGTTTGCTCTGCCTATTTGTACAGCAGGCCAGATGTTCCAGGAAGATCCCTTAATCAATGACTTTCAGGCATTGATATATGAATATCCCAGATTATTTGCTCCAGATTATTTGCTTCTAGACTGATATAATTCTGGTATGATTGGCACTATTTCCCAGAATTTTCCCATGGTAACTGGCTTAAAAACACATAATGTATTGGCTTCCTAATTTTTATATTTGACAGTTATTTACTGAGTGCCTACTGTTTGCCAGGCACTGTGCTAGATTTGGGATATAAATGATGAGTAAAGCAGATGTGGGTCTTGCAGTATTGTGGGATACACAGATAATAAACACTCACTCACTCACAAATGTATCATTTTAAAATTGTGCTAAGTGTCATTAGGATTCCAACAAGTGTATGATGAAGGAACTAGGTGTCTTACCTACATGATGCAGTGACTGGGGAAGGCTGCATTGAGGAAGTGATTTGAACTGGAGGCCTAGAGGATGAGAGGCAGCCATGTGCAGAGCTGGGGAATAAAATGTACAGACATTGGAACAGGAAAGAATTTAGGATGTTTTTGGAATGGAAGGAGAGCTGACAGAAGAGGGGACAGTGGAACTCAAGTTGGATAGGCAGGTAGGCACCAGATCATCCATGGCCTTGTGAAGTGCCTAGGTAGGTGGTATGTATGGGCATGTGCATATGTTTCTGTATGCATGTGAATGCTGTAACATATATGTGCTTTTTCTCTGTGTTTGTGTTCACACAATGGTATATTAGTATATTAGTGGTATATTAGTGAATGGGATGTATTTGCATCTTGACTATGTGTGTATCTGTCTGACTGTGCATGTGTGGGCTTTTGTGTACATGAGGACCTGTGTGTTGATGTTTTCAAATACACTTTTTTGGTATGTATCTTTAAGTATGTATTAATATATTTTTACTATGGTGATATCTGGGTCTGTAGGCCTAATTATTTATGAGTGTGTCTATAAAGATATATAGATAAATGTGTCGTTGTGCATGAAAGCATGCACATTGATGTGTATATCTGAGTGTAAATATATTTGTATTATGCTATTGTATAGGTGAATTTGTAGGTGCCTGTATATGTGTGTTTTATGTTTATGTGATTAAACTTGAACTAGATTAAACAATATTATCCTGAAATTAGTGTCTGTGTCTCTGTATGAAACTCAGGAAATAGTCTTTCCCTCAACCAGACCACAAAAACTTGGAATTTTTATAGCTCACATTTGCTAGCAAGATGCAAACTTTACTTGCAGTTACAGTTATGGTTTGCTTTATTTACATCTTCAATATTCCTGGCCTTTAAGAATCTGAATTCTAAATACTTTATGTAAATGAGTGAATATGTGCGCATGTGTTTAATTCTCTTGGTTTCAGTAAGTCAGCTTCAGTTTGGCCAAAATCCTTACCCTTGTCTTTATGAGTTAATATCTTTATTTAGAAATGAACTTTAGTCCTGGAGTTGAGTGGTTTCCTCAGGCAGCTTTTTTTTTTTCTCCATTAATATCCTAGTTGTAAGATGATCCAGCAGTTCGATTGCCGGGGAATCAAATACAAGGAGGCCATCCTTGAGCCCCATGGATGTTCTTGTAGACTGATGTTGTCAGAGAAATGGAGACAGCAACTTCCAGGGAAAGACAATGAGCAGCTAGAGTCTGAGCTACTGTCTCCATATGGAGCAAGTCCATTTCATTGTGTATCAGTTCTAATTGTTATGCAGTGGAGCTGAACTCTGCATTACAACTTCTGATTATGCACTGTGAGTGTCAGTGGAAAAAGCTCATTTCTTCTTCCACAATGACCTTCAAGTATTTGATGATAGTGATCATGCCAGATGCCTATAGCAGCTTCCAGACTAAATTATCCACACAGAAGTTATCTTTGTTAAACAAACTGGATTGTGTTATACCTTGCTAAAACCCTTTCCATGGTTTCTCATTACACTTAGATTAAAATCCAAACTTCTTTCCATTGTTCTGCGTCATGCATATCTGTTTGTCTCAACCTCATCCTGAACCACTCTTGTCTTTGCTTTTGATGCTGTCATCATATTGGCTTTCTTTATGTTTCTTGACAGTGCTAAGCTTTTTCTCACTTGATGGCATTTTCTCATTCTATTCCCTCCTGCCTAGGAATAAATATGTATTGATATTCCTAAATCTTCTCTTCTCTGAACCAAACATCTTCTGTGTCTGCCATTATTCTTCAATTGATATAAATGTAGGTCTTCTCACTAATCTGATTGCATGCTTTAGTGTCTTGTTGCCTCATTTTGAATATGATACCTAGAAATAACCATACTTATTGGGCATGACTACAGCAAGAAAGTTATCTGGTTCTTTCTGAAAGAGAAAGATACATGCACCCAAGGTATCGTGTCACCAGGACAGAAAGAATCACGCTCATTCACTTATGATGGATTGGCTAGGTGGATAGGATGACAAATGCTTGGAAAATAGACTATCTGGCTTCTACCAGGTCAATGGCAAAGACCTTGTAACCTCCTAGTATATAAGAGGTTGATGTGTACACAGACTGACAGGATAGACAGGAATAGTCACCAAGGATTTGTCAGTGGTTTCCCTTGAGCCTTGCCCTAGAGATCAGTTCAATCTAGAGTAGGTTGGAGTAATCTATTGTGTGTCTATTAGCACAGGGAGGCCAAAGCCCTTCTAAGCTCCCCAGTTCTATGCGAATCTCTCACCTTCAGTCTTATCCTGAAATTAGTTTATCTTTAAGTCATAGATAAATACAAAGTCTAACAATAGGCTAGTAAAAGTCAAGTAATAGTAACTCATAATTATGGAGCATGTACTCTGACACAGGTTCTTTCTAAGCACTTAGTTTGCTTTATACAATTAAATTCTTAAAACAACCCTTTAGGTAGAAATAGATTAAACCAGTTGTTTCCTAACCAATGGCACAGTAGAATCACCAGAGGAGTTTGTTGAAAAATGGAAAAACAAAAACAAAGCAAGAAAAGATTACCTGACTCTACCCAATATTGTTTGCTAAACCACACTTTCTTGGGATGGGGCAGGGGCAGGGGGCCAAGATAATCTGTGTTTTAAAAACAGCTCTCTGCCTGCTCCTTCAGCAATTAACCTGGCATCCATCAGCTGGCATTTGGGAACAAATAAATTATGTCAGCATTTCCCATAGTATGCCTCACAAGATGATCACAGGTGGCATATACAGCATTTGCTTTAAAAATTAGATTTTAATAATTACATATTTATTTTAAATATGTGCATGAGAAAACGGTAGCATATTGGATCTGTGTTTTTGTAGATATTGTTGAGGAAAGGCTAAAAGTGGGTATTTAAGTTTTAAAAAAGTGAGTTGATTTAGAGAAAATTAAGTAGTGAAACAGGTCTACTGATAAAGTTAACTCTCAAAGGTGGCAATGAATGGCCAATGTTTAGGATACTGTGAATGAGAAAATTGTGAGATCCCTCTGATTCAGTGATTATTTCATTCTGTGTGGCATGTGGCTTTGGGTAAGTATGCAACTTTGCATTTGCATTTGTTTATATGAACACTTTATCAGTAGTTTTCAAACTTTCAGTAGCAGAACTTTTTCAAATGGAATCTCTCTTACCCCTGAACTCCCCAAGCTATCTCACCGCAAGATTTTCTTCGGTCCCAGCTCCTGAAACCTGACCTCAGATAAATCCTAGCTCTTGTCTTAGGCGAGGAAATGGAAGCAAGGGCTGACATTGATGCATCTTTGCCATTCAAAATGCGCTCGACAGTAAATCAGCTTTCTAAGGGCATGAGCACAGATTTGCATTTTGGACGTTGAAATGAAATGAAGATGACCTGTAGAGAGACAGGAATTGGAGTTCAGGTGGGTATAGGATGGGCCCAGAAGACTTTATTCTCTTTTTAATAGCGATTCACCTGTTTTTCTTCCAACCTTAGTCATAATTTCTAGCTCTACCTTTATCAGTAGTGAGATTTCCTCAACTTCCCTAATCTCAGTATGATTCCACCTATAAATAAACATCATTATGGGGGCCAGCTCATAGGGTTGCTGTGTGTATTAAATAATATATATTCTTACATCAAGACCTGGCATATGGTGTTTGCTAAGTACTAGTATTGCCATCTCCAAAATCATTTTAGCATCAAAAATAAATGCACGTTAGTTGTTTAACTTCCAGTAAATATGACTTAAAACAAGTAAAATATAATCATCTATTTCATGTATAGCTTTGAGTGTTTCATTTTTTTGATTACAAAAATGTGTAAGACCTTCAATGGATTTAATAATATTCTTACTTTCCCTAACTCTTTAGCCTTATTTGCCTCATGAGACATTCAGTTCTGTCATGAAATCTCTGACTACAGATATATTTCAGGAGACCAATCTTGCGCTTGGAGAAAGCTTCTTATAAAATTCATCACATTTATTGAGCAATTTTCCATTCTCTCACAAAGCTCCCTACTACTTAATCTCATTTGAGCAAGAAAATATTCCTGTGACGTGGGTAGGGCAGAACTTATTCCCATTTTACAGATGATTAAACTGAATAAGCTTTGGAACCATCTTCTTTGGAAGCAAAGTAACTCATTATGGACTAAACACTTTGAGAAAACAGAGAAGAAAATTGAGATGAGTTCATGCTTTGCCTCAATTCCCTGTATCTTTCATGTTAAATTACCTTGCTTCGTGTTATTGCTGCAAACTTGGCTTTCTCAGTGCAGACCTGACCTGGATCTGTCCATATTTCTGCATAGAGAGATGACCTTAATGTATTTGCAGAATCTACATGTTGTCCACTAAAGGCCACCCAGCAAATGCAAATGTAGCAAATGGAAAATGCATTTCAGGTGCAGGTCAAAAACTGTCCCAGCAAGAAAAATAACTGCAATGACGGGGACTTTGGCTGTCCAGATACCTTCTGAAAGTCTCTTTGAATTAAAAGCAGAGTGTCTGACAATTTCATGACTGCCCCATCTGAAAATGTAATCTTCCACGAGGTGGAGGGGTGGGGGTGATCTAGGTCACTGACTTGCCCTGCCAGAATCTTACCAACAAAAAGATATCAGTTGATTGAGTGGAAGTGACAGGGACTTTGGGAGAGGTGACAGAGTGAGAAGTTAAGAACTGGGCACAGTTAGAAGACAGGAATATGGATTGCAAACAATTGAAAGAAAAAATTCAGCTAAAATTTGTAGGGTGGTGCTTCAAAAAGTAGTGTGACTATGACTGGAAATCTCCTCAAAGTGCAGTTCTCCCTGTGGAAATTTTCCCAGTGACAAAGATCATGAAGCGGTAACCAGAGAAACCCATGCAGTTAGCCAGGGAACTCTAATGAATGTGAGTGCGAAAACAGCACCCTGAGAGATGGAAAGAAGAACTCAGAATTAAGAACAAAATAGAAGAGGTGGAAGGGACCAAGAAAACTGTGTCATGGCAAGGTGGGTGGGGAGTAAAGCTCACCCCTATGCTGAGGGTTAAAATATATTGAGGAAAGAAAAACAAGCTTCTAAAAATCTTCTGGGTCCAGTGTGTTGACTCACACCTATAATCCCAGCACTTTGGGAGGCCAAGGTGGTAGGATCACTTGAGCCCAGGAGTTTGGACCAGCCTGGACCATATAATGAGACCCTGTCTCTATGCAAAATGCAAAAAAAAAAAAAAAAAAAAAAAAAAAAAAAAAAAGGCTGGGCATGGTGGTACATGCCTCTAGTCCCAGCTACTGAGGAGGTCGAGGTTGCAATGGCCCAAGATTGCGCCACTGCACTCCAAGCCTGGGCAACAGAGTGAGAACATATCTCAAAAAATAAATAAATAAAAATAAAAGTCATCTGTCAGAGAAGCAGATCTAGGTCTAGATCCTAGATCTCTGAAGGAATAAATTGGTTTTCTCGTACTGATAGGGGAGCTGGAGAAAGAGAATTTAAGCCTGAAAAGTGTGGAGGGGGCTTTAATGAGGGAGAGGAGTTACAAACCTCAATAGGAAGAAGAACTAGACGAGAGAATCTTACTTCTCTTTGCGAGCTCACTTCTCATAGTCTCCTCAGGTTCTGAGAGGACTTAGGGTTGGGATCCTTGAATATCGCTAATGAACTGACAGAATTGATGGAGAAGAGGTGAGATTGGTAGAAGATGGGAGAAAAATGTCATCCCAAATTTCAACAGAGGAGGAATGTAGCTTCCATTAACCACTAGGTGAGTAGTTTGCTGTAGATCCAAAAGGAGTTTATGGAATAGATTATTAAAGGAGTTTGTTTGTGAACACATGGAGAAGGAAATAATAATCACAGGGACTCAGCATGTGTTTTCCCAGAAGTTATATCAGGTCAATCTCATCTTTCCTTTCACCCCATTATGTAATGACAGACAGATTAAGGAAGTGAAGTTGTTGCTAGGATCTAGGAGATCAGACAGACATTTGACAAAGTATCACATAAAACCTTTTTGAACAAGATGGATAAATATAGGTAAGAAGACAAACAGTAATAATAATAATAACAATAAACACTTACTGAGTGTTTACTATGTTAGACCATGTCAGGATTTTGGTATTCTTCGAACTATCAGAAGAGAGGTCTCCAGTGGTGAACCGAGCATTGTGTTTTTGATCCTATTCAGGTCAGCACATTGATTCCTCTCTCTTCTAATACCTTAGCCTCATCCATGGTTTCAATTTGGTTGATGATATTTATTGCCAATCAAAAATAGTCAACTCGCACGGTGCTCTTGGCACTCGGGTACAGTTGAGTGCTAGAGGTAGGCTGATAGGTTGAAGTATCCAGTTTGATTATTTACCATCTATGTGACCTTAGTCAAGTTACTCATTGATATGGTTAGGTTTTGTGTTCCCACCGAAATCTCATCTTGAATTGGAATCCCCATACTCTCCACATGTCAAGGAAGAGAACAGATGGGGGCGATTGAATGACAGGGGCAGTTCCCCCATGCTGTTCTCATGATAGTGATTTCTCACGAGATCTGATGGTTTTATAAGGGGCTCTTCCCTCTTCGCTCAGCACTCCTTTCCCTGCTGCCTTGTGTAGAAGGTTATTGCCTCCCCTTCACTTTCTACCATGATTGTAGTTTCCTGAGGCCTTTCCAGCCATGCAGAACTGTGAGTCAATTAAACCTCTTTCCTTTGTAAATTACGCAGTTTCAGGTATTTCCTTACAGCAATGTGAGAATGGATTAATACACTCACTGTCTCCATTTTTTCATTTCCCTATCTGTAAGAAGTGGGAAGATGTTAGAGATGTTATGAAAATTAAAGGAGATAACAAAAGGGAAGTAAGTGCCTGACAAGGCTAAGTGTGACAATTGGCATGGCTTTTGCCTTTTTGGAAAAATATAATATAACCTGGAGGTTGATCACCTGCAGAGAATACAGAGGACAATGAATGACAAAAGGCTGCGGAGGGAGGGAAAACAAACACAATGGGGACAGTCAGAAATGAACAAAGAATTTGGCAGGAAGGAATGGTGGGCTGAATCTAGTATGATAGAAAGTACCAAGAGACCAGCCTGACCAACATGGAGAAACCCCATCTCTACTGAAAAAGAATACAAAATTAGCCAGGTGTGGTGGCACAGGCCTGTAATCCCAGCTACTCGGGAGGCTGAGGCAGGAGAATTGCTTGAACCTGGGAGGTGGAGGTTGTGGTGAGCGGAGATCGTGCCATTGTACTCCAGCCTGGGCAACAAGAGTGAAACTCTATCTCAAAAAAATTACCAGGACTAAATGTTTAGCTAAAAAATTCCTTCCATTTCAAAGTAGAAGATGGGAGATTGGTTAAGCAGTTACTCAGATAAAGAGGACTGTGATTTCAGAAGATGGTACAGTTTGAGTCAAAAATGGGAAATTACCCTGGCCAAAATGTGTTCATGAGATTTCAGGTTATATTAATAGAAACACAGTATCTGCACTGTGGAGGTGATAGACCTCTCTGGGGCACCAATCATTGCATACCTAGAGTATTGTATTTGGGTTTTAGTAACATTACAAATGCGGGTGGGTTATTATCTGTCCATATCAGTTCTCTGGTGTCAGTTATTTAATGGTTTCCCATCACACTTAAAAATCATATCCAGGCTGGGCGCGGTGGCTCACGCCTGTAATCCCAGCACTTTGGGAGGCCGAGCTGGGCGGATCACGAGGTCAGGAGATCGAGACCATCCTGGGTAACAAGGTGAAGCCCCGTCTCTACTAAAAATACAAAAACAATTAGCCTGGTGGGCGCCTATAGTCCCAGCTACTCTGGAGGCTGAGGCAGGAGAGTAGCGTGAACCTGGAAGGCAGAGCTTGCAGTGAGCCGAGATCGCGCCACTGCACTCCAGCCTGAGTGACAGAGCGAGACTCCATCTGAAAAAAAAAATTCATATCCAAAATCCTTTCCATCATCTACAAGGTGCTCCTTAGTCTCTCTCCTCTCCATCCCCCATCTGCTATATTTCTTACTACTTCATCCATTAGCTTCTGTTGCTTATCTTCAAGCAGGCTGAGTGTGTTCTCATCTGAAGGCTTTCTCACTTACTGTCTCCTCTACCTAAACACATTTTCCGCAGAAAGTTCTTTGGCTTGATCCTTCGCTTAATTCAGGTCTCTGTTCAATGCTACCTTCTCAAAAAGAGACATTTCTAATACTTTATCTAAAAAATGACTCAATCACTCTATTTCTTCATGTTGTTTCATTTTTCAACAAAACGGTATTCTACATATCTATGTGTCTTTTATTACCTGGCTCCCTCATTAGAGGATGCACTATGAAGGGTAGGGACTTAACTGTTGTGGTTACAGTCTAGCACAGTATCTGGTACAAGGAAGGCTCATAGTAGGTGCTCAGTGAAAAAATTGTTGAATGATGAATGAATAATCAAATAAATGAATGAATTAATAAACACTATGTAGAACTCATTTCATAGAAGACATTTTGGCAAAAGTTATCTGAAGTTTTTAACTTGTCTATTCTGGAAATAAAGCAGAAGAAAAAGTAGGGAAGTAGCAAAGATTTGGGAGATTTATCTAAATTTTGTAATGGCTATAGATTTTAATCCCTTTTTTAAAATCAGATGGAATCTCTTACTCTGTCACCCAGGCTGGAGTGCAGTAGCGCAATCTCAGCTCACTGCAACCTCTGCCTCCTGGGTTCAAGCGATTCTCCTGCCTCAGCCTCTCAAGTAGCTAGGATTACAGGTGCATGCCATCATGCCCACCTAATTTTTTTGTATTTTTGGTAGAGACGGGGTTGCACCGTGTTTGCCAGGATGGTCTTGAACTCCTGACCTTGTGATCCCCTTTCTTGTATATTCCTAAAATTCCTCCTTCGTAGGAGTTCTCTCTCCTTGGAACCTAGAGATAAGTCATCCTCTTATCTTTGGGACACTTCTAGGATGAAGACACTTTTACCTGATGTTGCTCATTTTCCTGTACCTCCTCTGAGCCCTGACCCCATAAGGCTGATTGTCCCCCATATCCCCTTCTCTCTGTTCTTTGGGGTTCTTCAGGAGTGCATTTACTATCTGGTTGTCCTTTGGGAGAAGTGGCAGATTATTGTCTACCCACCCTGGCATATGTCTCCCAGTTTTACAATGCCAGTAAGTTTCTTAAATACATTTTAAAATACAACTCTTTTATTGTAAGAATTATGACTGTCTTTGTGTGTGTGTGTGTGTGTGTGTTTTGCATACACACTCGCACATGTGTCCATCTCACAGTATTTAACACAAAGCCTGGACTGTAACAAGAGCTGAGAATGTATTTGAAGGTTTTAAGGATGGTTCAAGAAGACTTCTGGGTTAAAAAGGTAATTCAGATATACAGAGGTGTTTTTTGTTTTTAATTTTTGAGACAACCATTCACAAATGAGCCTTTCTTCCAGAGGCATTCATTTATTCATCCATCCATTCATTTAGTAAATATTTACTGAATGTCCCTATGTGCTTTTATGCCCTGGCTTCAGCACATTCTGACTTGTACCCTGCCCTCACACAGTTTCTTCACATCAGTTTGGCAAGAAAAAGGGGCAATTCTTGAAGAATCATGTGTTGTACTCATTGTTCCATTGAACAATGCCCAGGGAAAGTGTGACTGGAATTATAGAGAAGGAGTAACTGAATTGAGCAAGTATTAAGTGTCTCCTTTTCTAATCCCTGGGTCTCATCCATGTTTCAATTGGGTTGATGAACATTTATTGCCAATCAAAAATAGTCAACTCCCACAGTGCTCTTGGCACTCAGATTTAGAGTTGAGTGTTAGAGGTAGACTGATGGATTCAAATCCCAGTTTGACTATTTACCATCCTGTGACCTAAGTCAAGTTACTCACATTCTCCAGTTTTTCATTTCTCTATCTATGCTCTCTTGCCCCCACCCTCCAATCTTTGGGCCTAGCAACACCCCCCATTGAAGCTTTTTCCAATGCTCAATGAACAACAGAATTTCATGCCCTGACCCAACTCTCCCTTGCTCAAAATTAAATTAAATAATAATAAAACATCATAGACCCTGAGAAAACAAAAAAGGGAAGATGTTAGATATGTTATGAAAATTAAAGGGGATAACATATGGGAAGTGCCTGACAAGAATAAGTGTGACAATTGGCATGGCTCTTGCCTGTTTGGAACAATATAATATAATCTGAGGTTAATCAACTGCAGGTAGGATATGATTTTGAATAGAAAAAAAACCTTCAATCAATTTACTTTTTCATAGTCCTAAGTATAAAGGCACTCAAATGCAGGGTATTGAGAACTCTTTCTCCACCATCAAAACCCACATGATCTGCTATTATTTTAGCCTGTGTGTGTGTGTGTAGAGGAGGAGGATGGTACTTTCTTAACCTCCTCATTCTTCAAAGTCTTTATCCAATTAATCCAGAAGGTGTGTTGCTTCTATATAGCAGGTACATGTTGGAAACCAGGCCTCAAGAATTGGAAGGAATGCCTACATACTTGGTAATTCCTTCTCTTCCTTCCTTTCTTCCCTCCTTCTTTCCTCCTTTCCTTTCTCTCCCTACTTTCTCCCTCCTCTCATTATTTAATTAATGGTTAATAGAATTCTGTTGCTTATTGAGCATTGGAAAAAGCCTCAAGGCGGGGTGTTGCTAGACCTGAAGGTTGGGGGCAAGAGAGCAGCTGAAGCACAAGGAGAAGCTGGGTGCTCTGAACCCAGCAATTTCACTGTCAGTAATTCTAGCTGAAGCCCTGTTCTTGGCCTGGTCCCACCTGCCCAACTATAATTAAGGTCGTGTCTACAGTTATACAGATTATAAGGAAAGAGAAGAAGGATGTCATCAAGTCATAATTTCCAGAATCAAGGCTCCTATTTTCTCCATCTTTTTTTTCCCCTCCCTATTTTGGATTTGGCAGCAGGTTTCCTAAAAAGTAGGCCATCGTGTCCTTTTTTACAGTTCATTATGAGTGGGCAAGGAGGGCCCGCTCAGGCTGCCAAGGCCTTGATGCTGGTTTTCTCAGGCAGCTAGAAGGGAGTGTTTCCTGGATGCTCACCTCCAGCCAGGAGGCAAACATTGGTTATGGAAGAATTTTTCCTTTTATTTCTAAACAAGGCATTGTAATAAATAAGGAATCATTTGCAAATGTTTGCATATCCAGCCCAATTTTATTTGTAATTCTACAGTGCATGTGTGCTGATGCATTTTTGATGTAGGAAATTGTTACAGATGTCAAGCTGGAAAAGATCTTTTATTTGAGGGTCTTGGGATTTGAAGATTGCATTGGAACTGTCAGTCTCAGCCCTTTTGTGACAGAGTTCATAGAAGGAGAACATTTGAGAATGAAAGAGTAGATGAAAAGTATTTGATCTAGGCTGTGACTCTGTTGTTAACATTATTTTCATAAAAATAACCATAGACCTGACCTAGCAGTCTGTGAACACAGAATTGTTTCCTTGACGGAGGGCAGCACAGTTAAGAAAGAAGATGCTTAAATAGTGGGTCAAGGAGGTGAAAAATCAGTACCCCAGGGGACACAGTGCTGAGTGAACATCTCACCAGTTCATGTTTGTTTTTTTTTTCATCTGGATGCTATGTTTGCTATGTTTTCCTGGTTTTGTTTGTGTAAAGACTCGGGCTTAAAAGTTATAAAGCAAGTTTTTGAGCTATATATAGTTGATAAGTAGATATTCCCTGAATTGTGAAGGTTTCCTTTATATAGTCCAATAATTGTATATTGGCTTTCTCTCCCATGTACCCTTTGATTGACTAGTAGTAGCTGCCTGAAGGAGATCTTTTAGGGATGTCTGCTTTGGAGACGGACAAGGACAGAAGTGGCTCATGTATTGTGTGCTTGATCTTCTAACCCAAGAGAGTCCTCAAGTACAGGCTTGCATGCTTCTTGGTTCTTGTGGGGTCCCCACACCAACCAAAGGATTTCTTTCCACTGCTCCCTCTTAGACATCCTCTTCTCCTTCTTCTCCTCCTCTTCTCTTTCCTCTTCCTCTTCCTCTTTTCTCTTCCTCCTCCTCTTCCATCATTTCCCCCTCTTTCTTTTCCTCTTTCACCTCCTTTTCCTTTTTCTCTACCTTCTTCTCTTTCTCCTTTCCTCTCTTTCTTGTCCTAGAAAGGAAACTCACTTGTGCCAAACACCTACTAAGTCCTTTTACATATATCATCTTATTTAATTGTCAATTCTCATATGTAGAATTGCATTTGGTTACATGGATGAATTGTATAGTTGAGTCTAGGACTTTAGTGTATCTGTCACTTGAATGGTATACATTGAACCCAATGGTAACTTTCCATTCCTCACTCACTCCTAGCCTCCCTGCTTCTGAGCCTCCAGTGTCCATTGTGTGCCTTTGCATACCCATAATAGCTTAGCTTCCATTTAAGTAAGAACATGTGGTATTTGGTTGTTCCATTCCTCAGTTACTTCACTTAGGATAATGGCCTCCAGTTCCATACAAGTTGCTACAAAAAAACACGTTATTTTGTAGAATCCCACTTTTAGAGGTTAGGGATCACAGAGAGACCAATCAAGGTGACACATATCAGAGCAGGAGGAGGACCCAGGACTCTCTGGAATGGCAGCTCCTGCCATCCACCGTGATGGCCTTGGTCCTGCCGCTGTCCTCTCCTCACCCCCATGGCTGCTCCCTTCCTGTGCCTCAGAGTTGTCAGTAGCGTCGTTTGGTTCTTGAGTGCCTTGGCTAATCATGAAAGACTGAATTGGCTAGTGAGAACTGTGGTAGTGAAGATTTCTTTCTTTTTTTTTTTAATTAGAAAAAAAGTCTCCTCTTGTATCATCTTTGCTTCTCTATAAACAGTCTTTGAAAGGTACAGTTTTGACCAAATAGCCCTCTGGTGGGAGCTTCCAAGAAGAATATTCTGGAGCAGCATCTGAGTATCTGACAATTTCTTGGTTAGTGCAGCTGGATCATGACGTTAACCAGAACCACCAGAGCTCAGATTCCCAAAACCTAATCCTTGGGGAAGGTTGGGGAAGGTTTGGGGAGGTGTCTGGGACAGAGCTGACATTTGAGCTGATCTTCTGCAGGCACTGCTGATGGGGCAGAGACCTGCCCTTACTTAAGCTTGCTCAGTGTCAGGGTAAATGTGGGGCCAGTGTGTGAGAGCTCTGCCTGCCAGGAAGAGGAAGGGCAGATTGGCTGAGGCTCTGCAGAGTCTTCGTGGCAACAGCGGTTCCATCTCCTGGTTCTTCATTGGCCCATGGCAGCTTGATTTCCAGCTGCCCCAGGTTGAGCTAAGTTACTGCATGACTTGAGTTTCCTCCAGGGGTAGAGAGGACACATCATGTCCTCCTTCTTCCCAGCATTCTGATTTTTAAGGGGCACTAACCCAGCATCTGAGCCATGTGCCATGTGCAAATACACACACACAAGCACGTTTCCATGTCTACTTACTCAGTTGGCAGGACATCAAAGTTCCTTGCCAGAGGTTAGATAAAGGGGCTGCAGGACAAGAGGGCAGGAAGGATTTAAATAATTGATCAAGATGTGCATGTCAGAGCCTTGTCATTTATTTGCTTGTTTGCATGTTTGATTCTTTTGTTTTGATTGTTAACCACAAATCAATGGTTTCTTTGCCAACATTCTTGCTCTAAGAAGGTAGACTAATAGAGAAGAAACTTTTAGAAACCAATTTTCTGAGTCTATTTTAAGTGATTCTTAATCTTAGATGCATATTGAAATTACCTGGGGAACTTTAAAGACTATTGATACTGGAGTCACATCCCTAGAGTTGCTGATTTAATTGTCTAGGTTGCAAAATGTGCATAATAATATCTAAAAGCTCTACAGGTGATTGTAAGTGTCAGCTACGTTTGAGAATCACTGACCTATCTGACACCTTGTATTCAAATGCAGGCAGAAGTCTTTATTACCACCGCCAGATATTCTCATCTGTAATTATAACAAAACCTAAATGGCCAATCTTTGAGTACTTGTGGGCCAGCCAGTGTGTGAAGTGCTTTGCCTCTGTTAGCTCATTGAGTCCTAACACAATGTATATCTGAATCACCTGGAGGATTGTTAAAACACAGGTGTCTGGTGTCTGCCCCCAGCTTCTGATTCACTCGGTGTGGTAGCGGCCTCTAAGGATAGTCCTTCCTCCTGCTGGCCATGATCTTGTGTAAGGCCCTCCCTTTGAGTGTGAACTAGTCTTACTGGCTTAATTATAAATAATAGAATAGGGTGGAAGAGAGAGAATGTCATTTTTGACACCAGATTACAGAAAAGTACTGTGAGCCAGGCACGGTGGCTCACACCTGTAATCCTAGCAGTTTGGGAGGCAGTGGTGGGTGGATCATTTGAGGTCAGGAGTTTGAGACCAGCCTGGCCAACATGGTGAAACCCCGTCTCTACTAAAAATACAAAAATTAGCTGGGCATGGTTGTGGATGCCTATAATCCCAGCTACTCAGGAGACTGAAGCAGGAGAGTCACTTGAACCCAGGAGGTAGAGGTTGCAGTGAGCTTAGATGATGTCATTGTACTCCATCCTGGGCAACAGAGCAAGACTCTGATAAAAAACAAAACGAAACAAAAAACCAAAAAGAGAAAAAGAAAAAAGTACTGTGGCTTCCATCTTGGGCACACTCTCTCCTGCTTGTTGTTGGATCATTTGCCCTGGGATAAGTGGCTGCCATGCCATGAGGCAGCCCTGCAGAGAGGCCTATATGGCAAAGAATGGAGGTGTGCCCACAGTCATGGGAATGAGCTTGGAGGCAGACCTTGCCCTGATTGAGCCTTTACATGAGCCCACAGCCCCATCTGACTAGTTGATAGCAACCTCAGGAGAGACCTGGAGCCAAAGCCATGTAGCTAAGTAGTATTCAGATTTCTGACATGGAAACTGAGATAACAAATATTTGTTGTTTTTAGCTGCTGCAATTTGAGATAACTTGTAATGCAGCAATGGATAATCCAGTAAATCTGGGGTAAGGCCTTAGAATCTGCATTTCTAACAAGTGCCTAAATAATGCTAATAATACTGGTCTGATAGTTTGAAAACCACTGCCTTACCCCAATACTGAGAGGCCATGATTAGTATACCTTTACCTATTACACAGATGGAGCAACAGCTTTAGAAGAAATTTTAAGTACCTTTCTCAAGATCACATACAAGGTGGGTGGTGCTGGGATTCACACACAGGCAATCTGTTCCCTAGAGTCCATGCTTATAACTCCCTTGTTATGCTGCCTTTTTGTCTCATCATGAAGTGTTTCTATTCTTTCTGTGTTAGATTATGTTGATTGAATTGTATCTAATGGGTATGGTTGCTAATGAGGGATTTTGATCTGGAACTTTATTGAGGATTATAATTGGAGTGGCTTTCCTCCATGACACAAATGCTCCCCCAAATTAGGATTACTACTGGGGTAAATTCAAGAATACTTTACCTTTGGTTATAGTGTTTTTCAAACCTTAGCATGCATCAGAATTACTTGGAAGACTTGTTAAAATATAGATTGGTGGGACCCATCTTCAGTGTTTCTGATATAGCAAGTTTGGGGTAGAACCTTAGAATTTGCATTTCTGACAATCTCCCAGTTAAGGCTGAGGGAAAACACTTAGAGAACCACTGCTTTTGTTAAAGGGTTATGATGCTCACCCTATGTTGGGAAGTGCTATTTTGGCTGAATACTCTGAGCTGTTTAGTGCAGAGAGAAGCACAGGCAAATGAAGGACCCTGGTGTCCTCCTGGTGCATATTTTCACCCCATGTGCCTTCCTGCTAGGGCTGGAACATATGGTTGAAGGAACCATGCAGCTGGGCTCTTTATGCACGTCCCATGCATTCCAGGGTGAGCTCAGATTCCATTCTAATTATCAAGGGCAGAGTGTGGTTGCAGCAGCCAACAGTGCTGCTTTGTGGGAGCTATTGCTGTTTGGGTTAGATCTTGAGAAACTGAAATGGGAATGTTGACAAGCAACTGCTTAGGCATGTCTATCTATATTATCAGTTGTACAAACAGAGTAAGGATGGGGTACAGCCTTGACAGGTGGAGGTATGAATGAATACAGGTTAAGCCAAGGCTGGCTTTTTTTTTTTTTTCCAAGCCAAACTATGGAAGAACTGTTTTACATTTTGGATGCCCGGCAACATTTCCCTTGCCAATGGAACCTGTATTTCCTTTCTTTTTTTCTCCATCGCTGATCAACTCCTTCATTCAACCTGCAGCTGTATGGCCAATTCTTGCCTGGCCAGAATTGCCTGGCTCACTGTTGGTATATGGTGGTTGAGCCTTGGCCATATTGGAGCATAGAGCTGGTTCGAAGCCTGGAGTAAGGACACCTTGCCTTCCTTTGCACCAGTACTGAATGTATGTAAGAGCCACAGCTGGCAGACTAACTTGGGGTTGCCAACAGAAAGTTTTCCCTTTTCTACTGTCCAACACTTCCAGCAGACTCACAGTAGATATTAAACTCTATTGTGGAATTATCTTTAACAAATATATACCCAACCCAACCTCTGTTTAGTAGCACTAAACAGATAGCCCTAAACAGACCCATGGTCATGTGGTTAGAGAGAAGAGGTGCTGTGGTAGAATCTATTTGCTTACAATTTTTCATTCCCTTTTTGTCCTTTTCATCCTTCCCTTTAGACAAAATGTTCTCTCCATTCTACTGAGTTTGGGGCTATTACATGACTTGCTTTGCCTAATGGCCTATTTGCCATAT
Organism: Piliocolobus tephrosceles; assembly: GCF_002776525.5. Taxonomy (NCBI): domain Eukaryota; kingdom Metazoa; phylum Chordata; class Mammalia; order Primates; family Cercopithecidae; genus Piliocolobus; species Piliocolobus tephrosceles. The sequence continues at coordinate 12,250,980 of NC_045453.1, forward strand.
GTGAGTAGAAGCTTTTACAGATATTACAAGTTTCTACCATTCTCTTATTCTGATCCTCCATGATAAGATGAGCATATTCCAACCAGATAGACTTTGCTCCTCAGCCTGGTCATATAGTGATCAGACGTGCAATTCAGCCACAACTTGAAGTAGTGTCTTAGAGCTATAGTTGACCTGTAGCTGACGTGTAATGTGAGTGACAAACATGTGTTTTGTAAGCTAAGATTTGGGAGTTACCACACAGAAGAACCTACAAAAAGCTGACTAACACAGAGCTAGAGCCAAATCCTCATATAGATTGCCTGATTTCCCAAGGAGCAGGTGTTTGACATACAGAGCTGAGCTTACTTTGTTTCACAAATTCAGAAACTCTTGCTAGAGTGGCCACTTGGAAATGTTGCCTGAATATTCAAAGTAAAATTTGTATGTCTTCAAGAGAAAATACAGAACATCTGTATGAGCCAGCAGTAGAAAATATTTTTGTGAATAAAACATAAAAGATTGATAAATTGAGTAAAATGAAATAAGATTTTTTACAACAAAGGACTCATAAGCAAAAAGAAAAGAAGCCTCAGAGATGAAGATATATATGCACACAATGGCTATGTAGTAAAATCAGAATATGTAATGAATTTCTACAAATCAGTAAGAAGACAGGAAAAGCAATAGGAAAAAGGGCAAGGCTATTGTCAAAAATTCACAGAAGAGGTAACAAGAATGACCAAAAACCATGTAGACTATCCTAGTAATTAGAGAAACATGAATTAAACAATGAGCCATTCTTTAACAAACATCAGACTTGCAAAATTTAAAAACTCTGCCAATATGAAGACTATGTTGGTAAAAATGTACTCTGTGTCTGTGCTAAGAATGGCTGAGACACAAACCTTGTTCTTGAGGGACTTAGCATCTAATGGAGAGAGCAGACATGTGAAGAGGTAATTGTAAAACCTTATGATGAGGCATTGTAGTGATGAGGCATGCTCAGGGTAGAGTAGGATCTGAGGAGGGAATCCTGACTCACTAAATCCATGAGAGACAAGGAAGACCTCACAGAAGAAGTGACATGAAAGGGAGAAAGAGAATTCCAGACAGAGGGAGATGGAGCAATTGAAAGAGAATTGATTAGGTTAGGGGAAATGGCATAGAATTGAAAAATGTGCAATAGAAGAATTGACACAGAATAATTGATTCCATATTGTGAAGAAATGAGTCAGTGATTTAGAGGAAAGGCTGGCAAAACTCTTTCATAATATGGGGGCAAAGGACAAAGAGGTAAACATTTTCAGAGAGAAGATCATGACTGTGGAGGAAGTATAGTATTCATATAACTGATATTGCTGAAATAATGGAAATGATCAAATGGCTTGATTTAGCCATTCTAAAACACATACATATATTAAAACATCATGTCGTATACCATAAATAGATGCAATTTTTACCTGTCAACTAAAAATAAATTTTAAAGGGATATAATGGAAGAAATTTGAGGAGGGAAAGAAATATTGAAAAAGTTCCATTTGGCAAATACTAGAGATAAAAAAGAAGGGAAAACAACTGAAATCTAGACATATGCTGCTCTTTCAAAAAAATTTCAAGGACTTTTTTTCCTAATTAGTAATTTTATTCTTTTTAATTATAAAATTAATGTATATTTATTTTCAAAAATTAGAGAAATACACAATAAAAAACAAATTACATGACATGACAATATTACTACCAAGAGGTAGGTACCACTACTATTATTTATGTTCTTCAGTGATTCTCTTTGCTATTTATACAAAATGGAGATTGTATTGTGTGCATGTATATACATTTATGTGTACATATATGTATACATGTAGGTGTATAGATGTACATGTGTATACACACAAGCATGTGTGCATATGTATATATATTTGTACAAATAGTTTATTCCTTTTTTTGCTGAATTTTTAGATGTGTATAGAAAGAAGGACCAATGGAACAGCATAGAAAACATAGGTAGTTGAAGTCTCCACATTTTTAGTTATTTTTGCAAGTTTTCTTATGTTATTTTCATTATGATGATTTTTAAAATATTCTGAATTTGCAGTTTTGATTTTTTTTACTCAACCTAATTATTACTTTGGAGAGATTCTGTCTACTATATATTCTGAAAGATTTTACGTTTTGCCTTTCATATTTAGGTCACATTTCCAAGTGGCTGTTTTCCTGGTTCATATTCTAGAAACAAATCCCTGGTTTTTCTCTGCTGTGGTCAGAGAATAGGCTTTAAGAGACTTTTCCTCTTTGGAACATTTTGAGGTTTTCATCAGGGCCTAATTATGTAATCATATTTTTGTAAATATTCTAGGGCTCTGGAAAAGAAGACTTTTTTTTTTTTGATTTGTTTTTAAAGTAAAGCATCTTCACTAACACTTGGCAGACTTTTCTAATTTGTGTAAATCTGATAGTTGTAAAACAATATTTCATTGTGGTTTATTTCATATTTCTCTAATGTCTTGAGAAACTGATCATCTTTTCATATTTTTTAGCCATTCTTGCTTTCTTGTCCTTGAATTTCTGATTATAGTCTTTGCCTTTTCCTTATTGGTTTATCTTTTATTGATTGATTTATAAGGATTTATTATATTTTCTAATATATGAGTTAGAAGTAACTTCTGCATGTCTGTAGCTTCTCTTTTGCTTATGTTGTGCTTTGTGATACAAAAGCCTTTTAATTTAATTTAATTTGTGTCAATTTTTGTTTTCGTGTTTTGTGCTTTTAATATTTTGCTTAAGAAAATCTTCCCCTATGTTAGATTATGAGGATATTTTCCTCTTTGTTTCTCTTGAAGGATTTACAATTTTGCTTTTCACAATCAAGTTTTAAACTCATATGGAATTTCTGCATGTATATAGTGAGAGGCAGGGAGTCTATTCATTTACTTTTTTCATTTTATATGGCCAGTTGCTATGACATTATTAAATAAATTATTTCTTCTCTAAGTTTTTATTGCCACCATGTATCTGTAGACTTGCCTTGGAGCTTTTTACTTAGTGCTGCAGGTAAATTTATCTTTGCTTGTGCTGATGCCACACTGTTTTAGTTACTGTGGCTTCATAATAATTTCAGATAAATAGTAGGGCAGATCACCCATCCTTATTCTTCAAAATTGTTTTGACTAATTTTGACCCTTTACTCTTCCACATGAATTTTAACATCAGCTTATCAATTGCCTTGGAAAACCCTGTTATGATATTCATTAGAAACATGTATTTATATATGAATTTAGAAGCTATTGCTCTCTTTATGATACTGAATTTTTTAAAACCAGTGGCATAGTATATCTATGTATTTAGAATTATATTCTTACCTATAATTTTACAATTATCTTGATAAATTCCTACCTCTTTGCATTTCCTTTTTGCATTTATTCTTAGATATTTTATACTTTGTGCTGTTCTTAAGAATGAGATTTATACATTTTATTATAGTTTACGGTTTTTATAGGAATAGTATTGAATTTAATATACTGCTCTTATATTCAATAATAATGGTTAATATTTTTTAGTAGTTTTGGTAACTTTCTATATTGTCTTTTATTTTCAATATATTTCTATGGGGCTAACGGTGATTTTTTCTTTCTAATCCTTTATACCTTTTCTTGCTTGCCCACATTGACTAGGACCTATATAATGCTGAGTAGTTGCAACGGTAACAGTGTTCCCTGTTCTTTGTCCTGACTTTAAAGAGAATGCTGCTAAACTCTTCCCATTTCATATAATGTGTGCTGGACCCTTTTAGCTAAATGTGCTGTATATATTGTATCAGGAAGTTCTCACTACTTTCCCCAGTTTGCTAAGACCATTTTTTCAAAATCAAGAATGTTTATTAAATTTTGTCTAATGCTTTTTTTGGCATCTTTTGAGATGCTCATATGCTTGTATAATTTCTCTCCTTTAATATGTTAATAAGGTGAATTTCATTTATAGATTTTCTAACATTTAATTATGCTGGGATCCCTGGCATATTTCCAACTTGATCATTATGTGTGTGTGTATGTATATACACACATAAATATTTTACAAAATTATATATATAATATAGATTAAAAATACATATATATACACAAATCCATACATCTCCAGAATTTATTCATTCCATAAAATTGAAACTTTATACCTTTGACCAATATCTCCCCATTTCCCTCACCCCCCAAATTTTATATATATTATATATGATATATAATATATACGCACACACACATATAAACACATGTACATACATACATACATTGTTGCATTCAGTTTGCTAACATTTTAATTAAGAGGTTATTGTAAAATTCACTGTGTATATTTTTAAAACCTAGAGGTAAACCTGGAGGGAATTATGCTACGTGAAATAAATCAGGCAGAAGAAGACAAATACTGCACAATCTCACTTATATGTGGAATACGACAAAGTTGAACTCAGAGAAGCAGGGAGTAGAATAATGCTTGCATTGGTTGGGGGTTGGGGGTGGAGAAAATGGGGGAGATGTTGGTCAAAGAGTACAAAGTTACAATTTTGCAGGATGAATAAGTTCAGGAGATCTCTTGTACAGTATGGTGACTACAGTTAATAAAAATGCATTGTATACTTGAAAATTGCTTAAAGTAGACCTTGAATGTCCTTACCACAAAAATAATAAATATGTAAAGTATTAAAAATGTTAATCATCTTTATTGAATCACTTCACAGTGTATGCACCTATCAAAAAAGTATGTTGTATACCCTGAATATATACAATTTTAATTTGTCAATTATGCTTTAATAAAGCTAAGAAAAATTAAAAACATTCTAGAAGTATTTTTCAAATTTGCCTCCTCTTTTTTCATTACCATTTTCTTTAATCATTTAAAAAATAATCTCTTTCATAAGTCAAGGTATTACTTTTTAGTTTTCCTATTTGTTATGCCTGGTGACTCTCCATAGGTTTGGTTTGTTTTCTTATTTGGTTTGTAATTTTTGATTCTGAACTCATCTTCAGCAGTGATTGATTGCTCTGGTAAAATCCAGTAGTTCTGTCTAGCGGAATCTTCTTTTGTGAATCTTCATACTAATACCTGGGATTTTTCTGGTTCCCCTTCAAAGCCTAAACAGTTCTTTGAGGATTTCATGTTTATGTACATTTCTAATTCGACCCTTGCCTTATACAGGCCTTGGGTTGTATATTCCCATCCTTCTGTGGACAGTGAAGCCCCTGCCATCTGTTCCTGACTCTGAAAGCGTCCTGAGCCATTGCAGTGTCAGCTCATACATTTCCTGCCTTTATCTCAGCATCTTGAGATAATTTTTCTTTCTTGCAAGAGCTTCTGTGAATTTTTAAATAAAAATGTGTATCTTGGATTTTACTCAGGATTTCTATCAGTTTGTTATGGAAAGGAGTACTTTTTTCAGAACCCCTCGTTTATCATTTTTCCAGAAATTCAAAATCTCTTCATTTTATTTTTAACTTTTATAATTATGTTGTTTATCTCTGCAATTTTTTTTTTATCTTAAATTACCTTTGTGTCTGACTGCTGTAGTTTTAGTAGTTTGATTCTTCTTATGAACAAGAATCACACTGTTTTTTTCTAATATTTTTTGGCTTGTCTTTTACTTATTTAATCTGATTCTTCTGAATGCCCATTTTTGTTTGAATTGAAGTATCTCCTTTTAGATTCAGGGTCTTTTGACTTTTGATAAAACATAAAACCCTTTAGCACAGTGCTTCTCAACATGTTGTCTAGAAGCTACCAGCATTAGAACCATCCTGATTCTTTCTTAAAATTGAAAATTCCCTAGTGTTCCTCTCATTCAACATAATCAAAATCTTGGAGGCAGGATCCTGGAATCTATATTTCAAACAAAGATTCTATACAATTGGAGAATTTCTATTAAATGAAAAGATCAATCTTATTCAGTATCAGCTTATATTTAAATAAGGTTTAAGTCTTCTTATATGTGTTTCTACATGTTTTTACACAATCTCTAGCCTGAAAGTAGGAAGACAAATGTCCAGGTTTTCTCTGAATTCCTGTTCCCAACTCAGACATCCAGAAGCCTCTGGTGAGTCACGAAGGAGCTAGGGCTAGAAACCCTGGTGGATCTGGTGGTGGCACAGTGGAGGCCTTCATCAGTGGGACATCCAACATCTTCTTCATGTTTGACGTGGTATCCAGAAGTGCCCCATTCTTTCTTTCTTTCTTTTTTTTTTAGACCGAGTCTTGCTCTGTCGCCCAGGCTGGAGTAGAGTGGCATGATCTTGGCTCACTGCAATCTCTGCCTCCCAGGTTCAAACGATTCCTGGGCTTCAGCCTCCTGAGTAGCTGGGATTACAGGCGTGTACCACCATGCCTAGCTAAGTTTTGTATTTTCAGTAGTGATGAAGTTGTGCTATGTTTGCCAGTCTGGTCTTGAAGTTCTGACTTCAAGTGATTCTCCCACCTTGGCCTCCCAAAACACTAGATTACAAGTGTGAGTGAGCCACCACACCTGGCCCAGAAGTGTCCCCTTCTCAGGCCTTACACACTAGTAGGTCTTTTATCTGCCCTTGGTGACTGATGAGGCTGGAAGAGGTAGAGGACCACCAAGAGCCATGGTGGAAACAAGATGCTGTTGACCTCCAGTGGTGAGATGGACCCCACATAGACTGGCCCCACGCCCTCAGCTTGACTTATCAACAGCTCAGCCCTATGAGTCGATTTCTACTGGGAGCCCTCTTCTCTCTCTCTAGACAGGCTATCCTTTAAAAGAGGAAGTCAGGCTTGTGCCATCCTTCTTTTCCCTCCCATCTAGAATATTTTGAGGGCTGGTCCAGATTTTGGTCCCTGTGTATGGTCTTTTGAGCATTTTAGTGGGACTCTGAGAAGGCAGAGGCTTTATCAGATGGCTTTATGTATGTTAATGAGTTCCTAGGAATATTTTCACAGCATGAGCATGAGGATGAGCTACAAGAATTTTCAGTGTGAAGCTGAGTGATTTTGCAATTGAGTTGGACAACAACTCTGAAGGTTGCTCTTATTTCCCCGTATTTATAGCTTCTTAAGTATTAGTAAATCTAAAGTATGTGATCCATAAATTTAGCAAAGTATAACTTGCTGTGTTCAATAATTTAAAAATTTTAAAGAAGCATTCGGTTAGTAAATTTGTAGTTATTTTCTAGGTAAAATAGTAAATGATATTCTAAGATTAAATAAAATTTTCACATTGTTTCATTTATACTGAAAAGAAGGATATTAGAATTTCAAGAGACTAAAAGAAATTTATCTATAGGCGGGTTGAAAAATATGACAGCTATTTAATTTCCCAATTTCTTTCTTTCTTTCTTTCTTTCTTTCTTTCTTTCTTTCTTTCTTT
>NC_045453.1:12258334-12285437 GCF_002776525.5 Piliocolobus tephrosceles
TTCTTTCTTTCTTTCTTTCTTTCTTTCTTTCTTTCTTTCTTTCTTTCGTATTTTAACTTCTTCTTTTCTCATGGCATCAACATTTCTGAGCCTTTTGCTGCTAGTTGTCTAAAAGCCATTTGGCCTTTCAGCTCAAATCACAAACCCCAATCTCTCACTTCCTTGAGGTTGCAACTTGAGCACCTGAAAATGTGGCCGGCTTCAAGCCAGAGTGAAAATATTTTTTTCTTTCATCCTTTTTGACAGCATCCCAAGTAACACCACTACAAGAGGGGAAATGTCAGATTGAGGTGAACACCCAGCTCAGGTCTGATCTCTGAGCCATACTGCCTGGTATGAATAGGGAAACTTGGAAAGAAGGGGTGATAACAGCCATTTCTAAAAAAGGAAAATGGTAACAACCTTTGGAGGGCCAGCCATAGAAAACAGCCCTGTGGGTGCATGTCAAAGCGGCCAATCTGCTTCTGCTTAGGGAGATGTCATGGGCCTGACTCAAAGGAAGGCCTGCTCCGTGCCATGTGCTCATGTGAAAGAGAAAGTGGGTAAAAACTGGAGGCTCTTTTTGGTCCTCAGTGTTTTCTTAACAAGAGAACAGCCTCCCAGAGAAACAGCGAAAGGGCCAGGTTTCCGCAGGAGAGGCTCTCAGGGAGCAGTGTTGGCTGAGGTCTTTTCAATGTGGCAAGATGCTGCTCTCTCTGGTCTAGGGATTTGGGTTCACTTCCTTGATTGTGGCGGTTCCCTGAGGCCACCCAAGATTCACCAGGCTCACTGCCCCATCCTCACGCTTCCGTGCTGCCTCTGTGCTCCTGGTCAGGATGTTTGTGAGTGCTTGAGAAGGGAATTACCATCATTTTAGAACGGAAGAAAATTAGGTTCAATAGAGTGTCCTAGGGCACAAAGCTTGTATTCCTGAGTCTGGATTAAAATTTAGGCCTGCCTGATGCTAAATAGCATAATGTTGGGCAATCCACTCACTTTCTCTGGTTCTTACTTTTCTCTCTGACATGGGTGATTGTTAAGGCCAGATGGCATTCATTCATTCAACAAATATTGTATGCCAACTCTGGAGCAGAAACTTCCAGATGCTACAGATATAGCAACAAATGTCCCTGCCTTCATGGAACTTCCCATTTGGTAGGGGAACACAGACAGTAAACAAAGATAATGTCATATGCAGTATTTCAGAGGGTGTCAGGTGCTACATGGGAGGTGGGTAGGGATGGAGGGGTAAAGAACACTGGTGGGAGGTATAAGATTTTTAGCTGGGGACTTTAGAGGAAGCCTCGTGGATAAAGTAACATTTGAGTAAGGAGATGGGAAACTGAGCTACATGGATAGCTCAGTTTTGTATTTTCAGTAGGGGAAAATATTCCAGGACGAGTGAATATGTGCCAAGTCTCTGATGCAGGAGTGAGTGTGGCACATGCAAGGAAAAGCAAGAAGCCTCTGTGGCTGGAGTGGATTGAAGGAGAGGGTGTCTTGGTCCTTTCAGGCTGTTTTGACAAAATACTGTAAGGTGCCAGCAGATCTGGTGTCCACTTTCTGGTTCAGAGATAGCACCTTCTTGCTATAATATCCTTACATAGTAGAAGGAGCAAGGCAGCTCTATGTGGTCTTTTTTATACAGGCACTTATTTCACTCATTAGGACTCTTCCTTTATGACCTAATCATCTCCTAGCAGTCCCGTCTTCTAACAGCATCATGTTGGGGGTAAAGGTTTCAACTTAGGTATTTTTGGAGACACAAATATTCAGACCATAGCAGAGAGAAAGTAGAACAGGATGCCATAGAGGTAATATTATGGTACATGGGAGGGGGAAGATTGTCACGCATAGCAATCTGTAGGCCTTTATAAGAGATGACGTATATAAAAACATTTTTGATGGCCAAAGGACTGTCCAAATATATATGCAATAATGCATATATATCTGTTTGGGGATTTGGGTTCTAGACTCAGTCTACATAGTAGATTTTAGTGTCTCATTCTCAGTTCTGAAATTCTGGCTCTTGGAAAGTCATTGTTCTCAAATGGGATGCCATGATTTGTGGGTGTAATCTATCCTATTGCAGGCATTAAATTCTTGATCAACATATAACATACGTTCTTTTCTGCAATTAAATTTGTGGCTACTATGGCTGTGCATGGATTTTTAAGTTGAGTGGGGTTATTATGGGGTGTAATGTCTTAAGATTATAAAAGCTGAGTTGTAGCTTAATGCCAAGCCAGTATCAAGGAAAGACCTAATTCTTCTGAAATGCATGAGAAGGTCACCTAGTGAGGATGGAAGTGTGGAAGATCAGAATGGTGAACTGACGACTCCATCAGCATCACAGCAATAAAGGGAGAGAAAATGTATTATTCAGTAACTGTGGATGCTTTTATAGACACTGTAAGACATTGTTATCATATAGTAGTGATTGTGCTTTCATTATGGTTGACCTGTTACAATCTGCTATTCAGATATTTTAATTCTGCTAAGCATGAACTTCAAATATTCAAAAATGTGTGGCAAGGACATATCACAAGTAAAAAAGAAGGTTGAGAATGGCTATTTTAGAACTTAAGAGACTGTACATGCTGTGCTACTGTTGGGGTGAATCACTTTTGGCTAATTATGAAATGTAGATACATACTCTGATTAGTCAGGTTTGACTCTTGCATTAAATGAATTGTTTCCCTTTGACATTGGGTACCTGGTTTACAAAATACTCTGCCTTTCATCATCAGATTTTATCCTCACAAAACTCCTGTGGAGGAGGTAGTATGGAATTGTCACCTTCATATTACAAATGAGAAAACAGGGAAATGGCATGGCTTTCCTGAAGTCACACTATATATAGTGGCAGCAAAGATGGAATGTGAGTTCAAAGGATCAACAAACTAATAGTTTCTTTCTGTCCTAGACTGACTTGTGAATAATAGCATAATAGAGGAAGACAGTTGGGTTAAATTAGTTATATGTTGTAGTGTAGAAAAACAGCCTTCCAATAATGGCACTTCCCATTTTAATCAGTTATTTTGCATGGTGTGTAAAAAGAGCTTGACACCTACGTAGGAGGTTCAAAGCAGCTTCCAAACTATATTGTCTTCATGCAGCCCAGCTACCAACTGAGTATGGCTAGATTGTCAATACACTGCTAACTTCTGTGTTCTTTCCTGTAACAGCAGACTGGACTCTGCAGGCCTGATCAAGTAGGAATGGGTGGGTTGAAAGTTGTGATCATTATAAATCAATTATCTGAGGTTTGCTCAAGTAAGGGTCCTTGTCATTTTTGCATTATAGCTTAATTTTCCCAACTAAATTGACCTTTCAGTGGGCCATGCCCATTATTGTATATTTTAGAAAACTTCTATCATTGCCCATTTTCTAGAGCAATGCTGCCCAATAGAACTTTCTAGAATGATGGAAATATTCTGTATCTGCACTGTCTCCTATAGTAATCACTAGACATGTGCAGCTATTGAGTGATTGAAATGTGGCTGGTGCAACTAAAGAACTGATTTGTAAATTTATTGGGAATTTTAATTAATTTAAATATATATAGCCATGTGTGGCTGGTATCGACTACGTGGACAGTGCAGCTGTAGGAATGCTGTGATTCCCGTATCTCATTCTCACAGCTGCTGGGTGTCACTGGCAGCTGACAGCCCTCAAGGGAGTCCTCTGGAAATTGCTCTCAGCCAAAGAAAGCCCCTTGGTCCAGGGTCACACTTCTTCTTGGGACGGTCTGGGCAGGATATAATGGTCTGGTCCCCTCATCCCAATTTGGAACAGCTCTGAAGGGATATTCTAACTTCAGAACCTCTTATGGGACTGGCAAGGCTTCTATTGCAACTGTATCCCAGTTCTGTTTCTCCCCTGCCTAGTGTTCTTCCTGCACCCCTCACAGATGTTGACCCCAAGAGCACTCCCCAGTAACTGGCTGCATGTGAAGGTCTGTCTCAGAGTTGCCTTCGTGGGAGCCTGATTTATGACACTGTCCCCAGCCTCCCACCCAATTCTGCACATCTCAGAAATAAACCATTAAAAAAAGCAAATGCATTGTTAATTTTTTCATAACTTGCATTTTACATCAGCCTGGGCCCACATCACGCCGGGAAAATGAAATAAAGTCATCTGAATAAAGGATACATTTCTGCAAGAAGTTCTCTGTCCAAGGAGTCAGTAGAAGGAAACACTATGAATGACACTATATTCTAGATTTTCTCACTGTCACTTTCTCTTCCCCCCACCAGGTCATTTTCTTAATTCAGCAATCACTGACTGTGCATGCACCTCCTATATTCTAGACCAACACTGGGGTTCTGGGTGCACAGAGATGACAAATGCAATGTGGTTCTTGTTCTCAGTGGCTCATTGTGTGGGGGCAGAAGGGGATGTTCAGGCATTAGATTATCCAGTGCCAAAAGTGCCACATTTAAGGTACCAGGGGACACTGAAGATATGCAGAAGGAGGAGGGACTCTTCTGCGGGGATCAGGAAACTATGACTCTCAGACTAGTTTTGTATGGCTCATGAGTTAAAAATGTTTTCCAAATTTTATATTGTTGAAAAATACTCAAAAGTAGAATCATATTTCATGATACATGGAAATGATATGAAATTCAAATTTCAGTGTCTACACAGAAAGTCTTATTGGAGCACAGCCATGCTCATTAGTTTACATATCATCTATGGCTGCTTTCACACACCACCACCAGGGTTGAGTAGTTGCAGCAGAAAGTTGTCTACCACCTGTAAGGCAGAAAGTAAGATATTTACTCTCTGGCCCTCTACAGGAAAAGTTTGCTGACTCTTGGGTTAGTGCAATCGAGGAGGTCTTTCTGTAAATAGTTGCCTCTGAACTGGGTTTTAAAGCATAAAAGGGAATTTTCCAGGCAGAAAAGGACCAGATGAAGGCAACTCTGGTAGAAGAAACAGCATGTGCAGAGGCATACAGGCAAGAGGCAGGAGGCAAGAAAGGAATAGTATGCATAAATAATAAATATTTCAGGCTGGGAGAGGTGGCTCACACTGGTAATCTCAGATTTGGGAGGCCAAGATAGAAAGGTCACTTGAAGCTAGGAGTTAGAGACCAGACTGGGCAACAAAGTGAGACCCTATCTATAAAATAAATAAATTATTAGCTGTTTGGGAGGCTGAAGCTAGAGGATCACTTGAGCCCAGGAGTTCAAGGCTGCAGTAAGCTGGGAATGCACCACTACATTCCAGCTTGGGCAGCAGAGGGAAACCCTATCTCTTACCAAAAAAAAAAAAAAAAAAAAAAAGAAAAAGAAAAGGAAAAAATAAAAGAATGTTGGTGCATTTGGGACATTTTGTTTGGAGTGAGGTAGGAACCAAGTATGAAAAACTGGATTTTCATGCTAAGGAATTTATTCTTTATTTCTTAAACAGTGAAGAGTCATTGAAGTGTTATAAGCAGAGGAGTAGTTTGGCCAGTTTGGGTTTTCAAGGAGATCATTCTGGTGGCCCTTATGAAGGAAGCCTTGGAGGAGGTGAGACCAACACAGGGAATATTTCAACAGTGAAGACACCAATAACTTGATGTGGAGTAGCAGTGGTGGGGATTCCAGTTCCTACGTGAGCTCAAGACCCCAGAGTGTAGGAAGTTCATTTTGACAGACTGATGGGATGAAGCCAGGACATGGGGTGGGAAGAGGTTAGGAAAGGAAAGAGTGAATCAGAGGCGGAGGTTTTGTGGGTGGACAGGAAGCTGGACAGGCAGCTGGACAGGCAGCAGCAGAAGTGATGTAGGCTGCAGCTTGGGGGACAGCTCAAGGGCTTTGGGGTTACAGCAGCGGAAGTGGCTCAAGCAGAGGAGGGACTCTGGACATCGTGGACAATGGGGCACTGGGAAGCGAGGAGCTGGCGGCAGGGTGGGCACAGGATGATGACGATGCTAACAGTAATGATGATAATAGCAATAATAACAGTGGAAGGTCAAAGGCAGCTTCCTCTGAGACAGCCAGATGAGGGAGGGGGCTAGTGTCCAGCTCACTTTCATAAAGTTGGGCTGTAAGTGGTGAAAAGCAAGCTTTGTGTGGTAGAAACAGAGGTCAGCTGCTGCCAGAGGGAAAAGGAAGGTGGAGGCTGAGATGGGATATTTTCCAAACCCAAGAACCAAGGTAAATAGGAAATGGAATCTTTAATACTCTTTGAGCTGAAACAAAAGATCATTATAGCTACTTCGGTTGAGTTCCAGTGATCCCTTTTACTTGGCCAGGAATTAGCGAGGGGCCTCCCCAGCCGTGCATCTCTCCTCTAAGCCTTCACCTGAGAATGAGCTGAGGTTTGAATGAGGCCTTTGTCCTGAGAGTTCAGGGGGCTGTTCTAGTTGCCTGATCAAATTCACACCTCTGTTTTGGGAGACAGACATGGGGAAAATATTTACCCCTTCCATGTTGATGACATGGATGTACAGGGCAATTCTGTCAGAATCTACACAAAGCCAGAGCTTCATTTTAAGCCAGTATCAGGGGCCACTGTTTTTGGGGTTGTTTAGGTGACCGTGTTTGGGGTCAGATGTCTGATATAGAGGGAGTCCTAAACAGGGGCTTGTACAGAGGATGGCATGGGGAGTTTGAGCCCACTTACCCTTCTCTACACTGTGAGAAGCAATAATATTCTTGTTAACCAGTAATATATAACATTATTTCACTTAATCCTCCCAGCAACAGCTCTCTTAAGTTAAAGCTAATATTTAGCCTCATTGTACAGATGAAGAAACTGATACCAAGAGGAGGCTAGAATAGTTGCCCAAGTCAGAGTCAGTGGGAAAACCGGATTCAAGCTGAGCAACAAAACAGAAGAGACTCTGATCTTGTAGATCATTGGAGGATTGGGGAATTGAAGGAGCATCTTCCAGGGAACATCTCTGTTGACTGTGGACCAGAATGCTCTTCATCTGTCCTCCTGGCTGTCTCCTTCTCAATTGTCATGTGTCCTCCCCAAGGTGGCCTTCTTTGACCACTCAAGCCAAAGGATATCTCAGCATCCTGTATGGTTTTTTCAAGGTACTGGATACAATTGTATTTATTTATTACCATGCCCCCTCATTTATTTTGCTTGTTTTCTCCAGTAGAATGTAAGTTTTGTGTAGTCCAGGGCTGTGTCTGTATTGCTCACTCTTATATCCTGGTACCAACTAAAGTGCTTGGTGCATAGTATGAATGATGCATATTCTGTTGAATGAATGACCATTTCAGCTCCCCAGAAATGGGGCTGGCCAGGAGGCTGGGGATCCTTGGGAGCCCGAGGTGGACAGTGTCCCTTTGGTAGGCTAGTTTGAAAGGCAGTGGGGTAGAAAATGACAGCTGGACTTGTGAAAGTAAAGAAGAAAATGTCTCACTTTTCCATTTATTTTCTGTATTTCAATATGGAAGAGTGTAACTGGAGATGGGTGATGCAGTTGTAAGAGAAATGAACCAGTCCCTGTTGTAGTGTTGAAAAACAGAGTTGGATGCAGAGGTGACTATTTGTTGTGTATTAGCAGCTGTGATGTCTATCGACTTTACAGACTCGATCTAATTTTTCCCTCACAATGATGCTGTAATGTAATGCTCTAATGCTTTTTACAAGCTTTTCCATTTTACAGGTGATAAAATAGAGGCTCAAAAAGGGTACATGATCCACCATCTGTTCAACATCCAGACAGATGGTGAAGATGAGATTCTAATGCAGTGGTGTCAAACTTCATAACTCTTTTCGTTAGTGATAGGAGTGCAAGAACTTGAGACAGACTGCCTGGGTTCATATTCCTGGTCTGTCAATTACTGGGGTGTGTGATTTTAGGAAAATTGCTTACCTTTTTGTGCCTTAGTTTCCTCATCTAAAAAATTAGGATAATGCTGGTGCCTACCTTATGTAGGGGGACTAAATAGGTCAATACTGTTCAAGTAAAAAATCTAAGACAATACCTGGCGCTATTATATATTATTTTATCATCATCATCATCATCATCATCATCATCATCATCATCATTATCAATTCTCCTCCTCCTCATCATCATCATTTTATCAGACTAAATACTCTGCTTTTGGCTTCCTACTTTATGGTTAATTTTGTGTGTCAATTTGACTGGGCAAAGTGATGGTTAGATAGCTGATAAGACATTATTTCTGTGTGTGTCTGTGAGGGTGTTTCTAGAAGAGATCGACATTTGAACTGAGTAACAGCGGTTACTCGCATCATGCTGGTGGGCCCCATTCAATCCGTTGAGGGCCTGAATAGGACAAGAAGGCAGAGGAAAGGCAAAATAGTTCTCTGCTTGAACTGGGACATCATCTTTTCTTATCGCTAGACATTGGTGCTTCTAGTTCTTGGGGCTTTGGACTTGGACTTACATTATTGGCTTCCCTGGTTCTCAGGCCATTAGGTTTGGAATGAAACTCTGTCGCTGGCTCCCTTGGGCTTTCAGCTTATAGATAGAAGAGAGTGGGACTTCTCAACCTCCATAATCATGTGAGCCAATCCCTAATCCCTCATAATAAATATCTTCCTATATATTTCTATTTATCCTATTGGTTCTGTTTTTCTGAAGAACGCTGACTAATACACTCCTTCTAGGCTGAGGTTGTGCAGAGGCTGTAACTAGGAAGGGGAACCATCTAGGAAGATTTGAGTGAAAGTTCCAGTTCATGGGGGCCCTGGAAGCAGCAAGAAGTGTATTGTATTTGGTTCTTATGAAAATTATCTTTTTCCTCTGCTGCTGCTTTCAAAGGCTAAGAGGTTCCATTTCAGGTTTCCTGAGTTTCTGCACAGTGATTGTGACCTTTCTTTCCTTTCATCTTTCATTTCTGGTAGAAAGGGAGAGTAACGAGATGAAGACTTCATTAGGAAATGAACACATCAAAGTAACACTGCTTGGCTATTTGAGGTAGCATATTGGCAAGAGTCACAGGGATGCTGCTAAGGGTGGTGCAAGGCCAGGCTGGACTCAGACCCTGAGCTCAGACACAGGAGTCTCAGGCTGATCTTTTAGAAGTTCCAGGGTCCCTCTAAGAGTTCTAGAGAAGACAGAGGGAGCTATGTGACAGAGGGAATTCCTAGACATATATCTGAAAGGTGTCTTTGAAAAAGTAATAATTTGTACCAACTGAGAGCATCATGGATGTTCCATGACTATCAACACAGGAATGTTTTTCTATTAATGGACTGGACCTGTATGTTTTCCATCTGGAGGATAACCCAGGGGTTCCACAGTGAGCTAATCATTCTTGAGAGGTTGGGATACACTTCTTTGATTTTGCCCCAAAGAAGAGGGTGTTTTTAGGAGTCTTAAGAGCCCATGCATTTATCACTGCAAGCTCTTTTTGTTCCAGGGTGCTCAGTCCTCTCTTTAACTTGACCCTCATTGGGGCTGCCCCTGCCCCCCCATATCAGAAATGTAGGCAGAGCTAGGTCCCTTCTAGGCTGTAAGTACCGT
Source organism: Piliocolobus tephrosceles (assembly GCF_002776525.5). Taxonomy (NCBI): domain Eukaryota; kingdom Metazoa; phylum Chordata; class Mammalia; order Primates; family Cercopithecidae; genus Piliocolobus; species Piliocolobus tephrosceles. The sequence continues at coordinate 12,267,762 of NC_045453.1, forward strand.
CACCAAAGGAGCCATGGCTCTAGATCTGGCCAGAGATGATTTGGGATGTGTAATTATCTCTTGGCTTTCTCAGCTAGCTTTGGACTCTGTGCTTCTCTAAGCTCAGGATGTCCTAAACCCATCTTCTCTGGAGAACTCAGGTAGACAAGAGATGAAAGGACTCTGGTCTCCCTGCAAGTTTCCTTGGCCTCTCCCAGAACCTTCAAAAACCCAGAATGTGAGTTCCACTGTAATCCATCAGTGCATAAAAGAATATGTGTGGTTGTTTAAGAAGAAGCACACCCTACGTGGAAACACACATCTCCTGGGATTTTGGTGGGATGCGCTCTGCTCAGCCTGGAGAGTCAGGCAGTGGAGAATGTGTCTGCCCATAGGTGGCAGTACCCAGGTGAGTTCTACAGAAACTGAAATGCAATGAGGTTCTAAATTTACAGGAAATCAATAAAAATCCTAAGTAGGACGTGATCTATATGTGAAAATATCTCCCTCCCCTAATTTCCACCCTCTCACCTAACTGGGGACAAGGAAAGCGAAAACTCCTCAGGAAAATGGGAGAAGTTTTGGCACTATATTCTAGTAGAAATGGTGAATTTTCTGAAGTTCAAAAACTTAGTTAAAGGTCATAAAAGAAGAAGAGGATTCATTTGCTTGTTTAATAACTTACTAAACAACATCTTTGCAAGAACTTATGCTCAGTTAAGAAAAATAACAACAGAGTCTCAATGCTAGCTTTGAGTTTGGGGTTTGATCTGAAAGATAAGTACTTCCTGTTGCCTCTTTTTTGTTATATCACAAGTGTATACCAAAATGGTTGAACTTGATTAAGATGTTTATATAGCTGATTACCAAAAAAGGAAATGGACATTTATTGAGTGTTTACTATGTGCCCAACGCTTTCGCACCTAATAAATATTGTAGTGCAGTGCTGGTCACACTCAAACACTCAGTGGATTGTACCTGTCAATTCACTGATTATTGGATTTGAGAATAATTGGCAAATTATTGGATTGACAATCCACTGATCATTGGATGGACAACTACAAGCCAAAAAATGCCTGGAGCCACCAGAAGCTGGAAGAGGTGATGAGTTTTCTCCCAAAAGCCCTCAGAAGGAACATGGTTCTGCAGACCCCTTGATTTCAAATTTCTGACTTCCAGACTTGTGAGGAAATAAATTTTTGTTGTTTTAAGCCACCAATTTTATAGCAATTTTTTTGTGGCAGCCCTAGAAAAGTAATACAACCACCTAATATAAGTATGACCTTAAACTTATTCTCCCTCAGCTTGGATTCCCTGTATCAGAAAATTTGAAAAATACTAAGGGTTGTAGTAAACATTCCACAACAAACACATTGGAATTATTGCCCATAGAATGGGAACTGGAGATAAACAATATTAATTAAACAATTATTGTCCTTGCCTGAACCAGTGACAGTACTATGCTAGGAACTATATCTAAAGTTCAGAGAACTATGTGGGGTCCAAACTTTGCCCCTTAATGTCTGTGATCCTGGGAAACTTAGGTAGGTGTAAGTAAACTGTGACTGAGAATTTATCTATGAGGATAAAAATGGTGCTGGTCTATTGGGTGGTTGTGGGCTTTGAATAGATAACACAAACACAATCAGTCCTTCTCTCATGTTTATTTTGAAAATGGGAGTTGTTCCAAAGCAATTGATATATTAGAGAATAATCTGAGCATAATGTGAATTCTGTGTCTGCTTATATTCAATTTCATCCGCAAGAAACACTAGGTGAATACAGAAAATTGTACCCCCCTGAACTGAGCTGTGTAGGAATACAGAAAACATACACATTGATATGGTTTGGCTCCGTGTCCCCGCCCAAATCTCATGTTGAATTGTAATCCTCAGTGTTGGAGGAGGGGTCGAGTGAGAGGTGTGGATCATGGAGGCAGACTTCCTCCTTGCTGTTCTCATAATAGTGAGTGAGTTCTCATGAGATCTGGTTGTTTAACAATGTGTAGCACTTCCCCCTTTGTGCTGTCTCTCCTCTGCTATGTAAAGATGTACCTACTTTCCCTTCCTCTTCTACCATGATTGTAAGTTTCCTGAGGCCTCCCCAGTCATGCTTCCTGGAGAGCCTGTGGAACTGTGAGCCAATTAAACTTCTTTTGTTTATAAATTACCCAGTCTCAGGTAGTTCTTTATAGCAATGCGAGAATGGACTAATACGCACATGTACACATCTCAAACATCTACCAGCCCCTCAGCCACATGTGTTCAAGAGTCACATTCATCCACTCCTAGTATTACAACTTTCCATCTAATTTCAGACGACTCTCCTGCAGCTTCACAAGCTGCAACCCAATGCCCAAGAAAGTTATTTCACAAGTAATCCTCGATCTATTTAAAGGTAATGTGCCATATTTCAGGTAATATTTATATATGTCTAACCTTGGAAGCACTGGAATCCCTGCTTCCATCTCCACATGACCTTCTTCCCTGGCTCTCTGTATCTCAAATCTCTCTCTTCTCTCTCTTTTAAAATGATCTCATCTCCAGATTTATAACTTAGTTACATTTGCAAAGACTCTATTTCCAAATAAGGTCACATTCACTGGTACCAGTCTTTGTACCAGGACATATATTTTTTGGGGGGACATCCTTCAACCCAGTACAGTGATACAATAGCCAGTTGTAACCCTGGTCCTTTGAAAAGAACTACATTGCTATTTCTGCTAGACCATAAAGCCACTCAGCATTTGAATTGCAGAGACATATATTCCATTCCCTAAAGATACAGTAAGATTTAAAAATACTGAAGCTGATAAGCTCTACCTTTGGCAGAACTTAGTTTTGCATCCTTCTTCCAACTGCCTTACCCCACTCTTGGGGGATATCTATAGAGGATCACTTCAGTATCTAAGTGGAAAGCTTTATGGAAAGGGGATCTATAGGTTCTTCTAGGTGCTAGGAAAAGCTTTGTGTTGCAGGTGGGCACACTTGGGGCCTGTAGATGTGCTTGGAGGACAGAATTGAAGACTTTCTGAAGCAGACCTTCCTTCTGGACTCAGGGATGAAACCCTTGCAGCCTCTAGTCAGGACACCAAATTACCTAGGTCAGTGCTTCTCTGACTTTAATGTATGAAAGAATAACCTGGAATATTTGTTAAAATACAGATTCCTGGACTTCACCTGCAGAGATTCTCCTTTAGTAGGTCTGGGCTGGGCCCAAGATTTTTCATTTCTAACAGTTTTAGGTGATGGTTTTGCCACTGGTTAGGAGAACCACTATCTGAGCAACACTGATCTAGGCAGATTGTACAGAGAGCCATGTGGGTCAGTCTTTGTATGTATCATAGTGAAAAATAGTACAAAAAGAGCATTTCAAAGTATTTAAAAGTCATTCTTATTTGGACTCTTGCTTCTTAAGAAACATTAAAAAGGATTGAATTTACAAGCCAGAGCAATAGTTCTCAAAAACTTTTCTGTGCTTTCCCAGTTCTTTCACCCCTATGGCAGAACAGGTATTTTTTTTTAATTCAAATCCTGAACTCTTCCTCATTAAGGACTGGAGTTCCCTCTTTTTCTGCCTCTTAAGTCCTCTACCTCTGATTCTCAAAATTCTAGAATCTAAACTATTAAAGAAAAAATTCTCCCAGAGGCAGAGGTGAAGGGTGGAGCTGGCAAGGCAGATAACACTCCCAAGTTGATAAATCTTGTATCTCTCAAAGTTATTAATATTTCACGTCTAAACTCCAAAGGGAAACCTCACTGATCCAAAGTGACCTGCAACCACTCAAGATAATGTTTCTTTTTTAAATAATTTAACTTTTTATGACAGAAAAGCAAGGGCAAGTGTGTCTTTAGTAGCTCCATTAACCTATAATTTTCCCTATAATGCCACTGAGATTGGAAGTGTTCTTGCTTTAAAAAAAAAAAAAGTCTACTTGAGACAAACTTGTTGATTATATTTGAATCTCTTTATACAGGCTGATGTTTGGTCTTCTGCAGAAAGTGGTGTGTTAAATTTTTCCTTATAATTGTGTTTTCATCAAATCCTCTTTCTACATTTAGAACTATTTGCCTTATATAACAGGCTGCTATGTTGTTTGGAGCATAAATGTTTAGGGTTGTTAAAAAGATGGATTTATGGGCAGGCACGGTGGCTAATACCTGTAATCCCAGCACTGTGGGTGGCTAAGGCGGGTGTATCACAAGATCAGGAGATCAAGACCATCCTGGCTAACACGGTGAAACCCCGTCTCTACTAAAAAACAAAAAATTAGCTGCATGTGGTGGCGGGCACCTGTAGTTCCAGCTACTTGGGAGGCTGAGGCAGGCGAATGGCATGAACCTGGGAGGTGGAGCTTGCAGTGAACCAAGATTGCACCACTGCACTGCGCCACTGCACTCCAGCCTGCGCGACAGAGTCAGTCTCCGTCTCAAAAAAAAAAAAAAAAAAAAAAAAGATGGATTTATATTTACCCATTTTCATCTATCGCTTATGTGAGGGAGTAGTCCATAAATATTATTTTTGAAGCAGTAGAACTCTCTTCTCAAAGTGCATCTAAAGCAAAACCTCAATATGTAAAACATTAGCTGCTTAGACCTAAAGGAGATGGGTCTGGTCCAGCAGTTTTCAACCAGGCTCTGCAAATAAATAAATAAACAAACCCCACAGATGACAATTTGAGTTATCCTTAGGATAATACATAGAACATGGGTTAGGGCGGTAGGGCTTCCCTAGAACCTGAGTTGAGAGGGTTGTGAGGTCTGTGACCTGGTACAGAGGCACTTTCAACAAATTAGCCTTATTGTGCTTCCTTCCCCGCAAATGCATATGGTTAATTGGGATTATGAACTCTGATAATGATTAACAAACCTGTCCATCCAATTCATGGATGGTAATGATCCCAGATACAGGTGAAAGAGGACAGGAGCCCAGCTACAGGTAGTCATCAGGTCAAGGAAATTCATGATGTATGCACAGAGTAATTATTAAGATATTTTTCTGATGTTTCATATCTCTTTCCTCCTCCTTTTTTCTACCCCCACCGCCTCCGTTGGTGGGACTTACTAGAGTATGGAGTGAGAATTAGAGATGAAATTGTCCCTCTAGCAGAATCCATGGAATCTACTTAACTGGAAGTTAGCCCCTGGAGGGCAGCAACTTGTCTGGCTTGCTCTCTGCTATATCCCTAGCACCTAGGATGGTTCCTTGGTGGGTGCATGAGTGGGTGACTAGTGGGTGACTAGTCCTTGACAGCATGGGTATCATGGACTAATTGGAGAGACAGATATGAACATTACTTTTGAAATAATATGATACATGATGACATAGATATACCCCAACTCCTAACAAAGCACAAGAGATAGATGAAACCTACATGTGGAAATTAGACCAGGGAAGGTATCGCAGAGGACAGATATTACTACCTAGAACCCTTTGCCCATCTCTGAGTTGGCCATGCACAGGGGTAGATGGGACAGCTGGATGCCCCAACTGATGGAGGAAGGCTAACACAGAGATACATGGTGTTATGAAATACCCCACTTTCCAATCTGAGAGTCAGGATTTGTCTCATTTAAGAAACATCTGGCCGGATGCAGTGGCTCACACCTGTAATCCCAGCAGTTTGGGAGGGCGAGGTGGATGGATCACTGGAAGCCAGGAGTTCAAGACCAGGCTGGCCAATATGATGAAACCCCATCTCCACTAAAAATAAGAAAATTAGCCGGGTGTGGTGGCACACATCTGTAATCCCAGCTACTCTGGAGGCTGAGGTAGAAGAATCGCTTGAACCCTGGGAGGTGTAGGTTGCAGTGAGCCGAGATCACACCACTGCACCCCAGCCTGGGTGACAGAGCGAGATCCTGTCTCAAAAAAAAAAAAAAAAAAAAAAATTATGATCCTTGTGACACAGGTATGATACTTCCTTTGTTATTGGTTGAATAATCGATAGAGTTGAATAGTATGTTCATTTTAGATCACTGGGGTCAGGCAGGCAATAAGTGGTCTAAGGGTTGCTGGCTCCTTTTTGCTGATCCACTAAGGCAGTGTTGTTACAGGATTTTTCAATGAAAAAAAGAATCCCATGGGAGGAATAGGATCACTGAAGCTATGCCTGCTCTGTTTCATGGGACAAATATTATGCCTTGCCTTACCCAGCAATTCTAATATGCACTCCTATCTTGTGGATCACATCTAAAAGTAGAAGTCTCTGTATTTTTTTTCCTTATGAGCCGTCTTCAAGAAGATTTAGTTGAGCGATGTTTTTCAATTCCCAAATATAAACTTTCATTTGAAACTTCCATGTGCTTTTTCAAATGTACCCTAGCCCCAAAAAACTGCTCCTTTAGGGGCCAGTGTACCCCCTAGACAGGGATTATTGGGTGAGATGATGGGAATAAAAAACGAAAATGGGCTCTTTTCCTCAGATAGCTACTGTCATACTCAAAAGTAGATTAAAAGTAAATTAAGTTAAAAAAAAAGTAACTTCAAGTATAAAACCATTAAGAACAAGCTTAAATAAATTGCAGGAACAAAATCAAACAAAGCAAAACAGAAATAACTACAAAAAAGAGCTGTAAATATTAGTCCCAAGGAAAAAACTAAGCGCAAAAGTTATATATACTCTTTGTTTTCTATAGAAATATATACATATACTATAGACTAATATATATACATATAATATAGACTATATATATGTATACACACAAATACAATATATGCACACACATATGTACACACACTAAGGTCTACTAAAACACACACAAGGCTTCCTACGCACCTGTCTGTGTCTCCTTGCCCAAGGAGTTTACCTGGCCCCTTCAGTAGTGTGAGGTTACTGAAGTTCACTCTCCAGGAGCTCTATAACCAGTGATGGACAAGAGTTCCTGGAAAAATATCCAGCTTCTCACCTCTCCATGGGACAACTCTAGGGTATGTTCAACATTTCTTAGTGGGCCCCAGTGGGATCCAGCTCCAAGTGCTGACAGGGATAGCAGGTATATTATACCACCCTTTTACTGGCTTTCTTCTCTTCCACGCTTTTTCACTCTGCTGCTCTGGATCCAGAATAATCAATCATTTCTCACCTAAATCCTCAGGGGCTGCTTTTGGGAGAATTCAGACTGAGGCAATACACCATAGACACACCTTTCAAGTTTGTCAAAAATTTATTCAGACATTTTTAAAAAATGATGCAGTTCAAAGAGATACTTCTATTTCTTTAGATATATCATTCATATTTATATTAATGTTATTAGATTTATCTACTCTATTCAGTGTTATTGAAATAAAATAATTGGAAATAATTTCTATGCTAAATTCCCATTTGTAATTATTTATAACTTTTAAGAGACTTTGAGTCCAATAGGTTTTTAGTCACTGTATGTAAAATCTCACTTTTTTTTTCTTTTACATTTTATTTGGCACAAGACTCGGCCTGTCCCATATGGTGAGTGCATGTGAAGTCCCCTTGGTGGAAAGTGATTCTTTATATTTGTTTTCCTTACAATTTATTGTCAGAACATTGTTTTGGAATATGTGTAATTCCTCTAGGGTGTTAAATGTGGGTGGTGAACTCTTTAGAGAAATATTACTTATGACCCATCCTGGGCAGTGATATTCTTTTATATATTTAGTCTGGCTTTGAGTACATAGTTGATGCTAAACAAATGCTAATTAATAATAACCTAATAGAAAATGGATTTAGGGTAAACAAATGTAATGCATAATGGCATCCTAGATTTTTCAAACAACATTCATCACATTTATTTTAGTCTTCTCAAACTGAAGCCAATATTTCAAGTCAGTTCTGCAGAAAAGAGGAGGTTAGGTTTGAGTGTGTTTTTTTTCCCCAGAATATTCCATTCCATAGGTGCTTGTACTTCCTGGGCTGAGATGAGGTAGCTGTGTGCAATGGGGATGTATAGGATGAGCTGTAAGTTTCCTCTATAAGCCTGAGGTTCTTTCTTCTCCAAAGAAGACACTCACTGAAATTTAGTGCATCATCCAGGAAACTGTGTTATTCCAAGAGAAAATAAAAGTTTTATTTAATAGCATGGCTGAAACCACAAACTCACCTATTTATAAGCTGGATTAGTGCCAAGATCAGGATCAATAAGAATGCAAATGTGATGTTAACACCTTCTTCTTCTCAAGAACTGTTTTATCCCTCACTTATCCCCATTCTTCCATAGAGACCATCTAGAGTTAGTTATTCATGTTCTGGACCCACACTCTTTCCAGCTTTTCTTCCTGATTCTGGACCTGCCCTATCTTTCAACCACGATGCCTCCAAGATGAACAAATCAACACATGATGAAATATTATTCCATCTTAAAAGTGAAGGGAATCCGGCCGGGTGCGGTGGCTCACGGTTGTAATCCCAGCACTTTGGGAGGCAGAGGCGGGCTGATCACGAGGTCAGGAGATCAAGACCACCCTGGCTAACACGGTAAAACCCCGTCTCTACTAAAAATAAAAAAATTAACCACACGTGGTGGCGGGCGCCTGTAGTCCCAGCTACTTGGGAGGCTGAGGCAGGAGAATGGCGTGAACCCGGGAGGCGGAGCTTGCAGTGAGCGGAGATGGCGCCACCGCACTCCAGCCTGGGCGACAGAGCGAGACTCCGTCTCAAAAAAAAAAAAAAAAAAAAAAGTGAAGGGAGTCCTGCTGTATGTAGCAACATGGATAAACCTGGAGGACATTAACCTAAGCGAATAAGCTAGTCACAGAAGGACAAATATTGCGTGATTCCACTTACATGAGGTATACAAAATAGGCAAACACATAGAGGGTAGAATAGTGGTTGCCAAAAGCTGGAGGGAGGGGAAATTGGGGAGTTGCTATTCAACCAGCTTAAAGGTATAGTTTTGAAAGATACATTCTAGAGATTTTTCTGTTCAACACTGTGTTTATAATTAACATTGCATTGTACACTTAAATTTTTAAGCAGATCTCATGTTAAAGTGTTCTTACACAATAAAAAATAATAATTATAAAGACATATTTAGGTTTTCATTTCCACCATGTTCTTCTCTGAGCTTCAGTTTACTTCTGTGGAAATAGTGATAATACCAACCTAGTGTCATTATGAGAACTAAATGTGATAATGTTTATTGGATGTCTGCCACATCAGTGACAGAAAATGAATGCCAATTTTATGCCCACCAGAGAGGTGTGCAAGGCTTAGTGGAAGCAAAGGTTCTAGAGTTGAATTCTGCCTTTGTTACTTGTGTGGTTTTGGGAAAGTCTTTTGGGCCTGAGTCTGAATTCTGACTTTGTTACTTGTGTGGTTTTGGGGAAGTCTTTTAATCCCTGGCTGTTTGACTCAGTTTCCCTGTCAAATAGGGGCCATAATATTGCCTAAAATAGAGGGTTATTATGAGAATTAAATGAGGCAGTGCGTGTGAAGTGTTCAATAGATGTTTGCCATATAATTATTATTCGTTTCCTAGGGAAATGAGTAGTCCTTCTTCATTATCTGTTAATACAGTTCTATTATTCTGTGATTCTCCCTTCCTAGGTGGGAAAAATGGGTTCTCATTGCTAAAACTTACGAAGGAAAATGCTGATCTCCCAAAATAGCTATTGAGCAGTAATTTTCAAAATACATAGTAAACCCAAGCTATACATGAAAGGCTCTTAAACTAGGTCATTGCCACGGGCTGCTTAGAGAGGGTGCCACTGGGGTGATTTATGTCTGGGGGGATTATTAATTAAACAAGAGGGTCTGTGTTTTTGAAAAATGCCTCTGCCATAGAAGAACTGTGCCTGAAGAGACATAAAGAAAGAGATGTGATTAGAATGTATCTCTCTCTATCTCTATATATATTCAAAAGATTATGCATTAAACAGATTTTTTTTTTTTTTCCTGCATTTAATGCTTTGGAAGTTTTCATACATCTCTGTCCTGAGTTTGGACTACTTTGGCAAACTCGCTGCCTTAAAGGAAATGATTTGTGTACATGAAATTGCTGTGTCAATAAGAGATCGGTTCTTGTTTCTGAGGAACAGATGAGAATATTGGTGTGTGTGATATGTGTATGCCAGTTCTAGCAGTGTTTCTTTAAAGGCGTATGCCCACCTTCCGTATCGGATTTATTTGGGAAACTTAGGTGAAAGTCTCTTGTAAGAATTTTGAAGGTTTTTTTTTGTTGTTTTGTTTTGTTTTGTTTTTTAAAATCATTCTCAAGGACTCTCCCTGCATTCCTTCCTTCCTCTTTCTCAGTGCCCTCTTCTTTGTCATTGCGTTCTTGGGTTTTCTTTTACTTCATTAACCTAAAAAATTATCCTTCTTAATTTTGTCCTCTATTTGATGAAAATATCTTTATTGATTTTTTTTTCTGGTTATAAAGCATAGGACAATGGAACAGAATAGAGAACCCAAAAATAAAACTGTACACCTATAGCTATCTGATCCTTGACAGCGATGAAAAAAAAAAAAAAAAAGCAATGGGAAAGGGCTCCCTATTCAATTAATGGTGTACGATACCTGGCTAGCCATATGCAGAATGAAACTGGACACTCAACTTTCACCATATACAAAAATTAACTCACAATTAAATATTTTAATGTAAGACTTAAAACTGTAAGAATCCTAGAAGAAAACCTAGGAAATGCCATTCTAGACATCAACCTTGGGAAATAATTTATGACTAAGTCCTCAAAAGCAATTGCAACAAAAAACAAAATTGATAAGTGGGAACTAATTAAACTGAAGAGCTTCTGTACAGCAAAAGAAACTATCAACAGAGTAAACAGATACCCTACAGAATAGGAGAAAATATTCACAAAAGATGCAGCTGAAAAAGTCTAATATCCAGAATCTATAAGAGACACAAACAATTCAATAAATGAAAAGCAAATAACCTCATTAAAAAGTGAGCAAAAGACATGAACAGACACTTCTCAAAAGGACATATACAAGTGGCCAATAGACATGAAAAAAATACTCCACATCATTAATCAGAGAAATGCAAATCAAAACTATAATGAAATACCATCTCACACCAGTTAGAATGGCTATTACTGAAAGTCAAAACAACAACAATAACAACAATAGATGCTGGGGAGGCTGTGGAGAAACAAGAGCACTTACACTTTGTTGGTGGGAGAGTAGATGAGTTTAACCACTGTGGAAAGCAGTTTGGAGATTTCTCAGAGAACTTAAAACAGAACTACCATTTGACTCAGCAATCCCATTACTGGGTATATTCCCAAAGAAAAATAAAACATTTTGCCAAAAAGACACATGCACTCGTACATTCATCATAGTATTACCTGTAATAGCAAAGACATGCAGTCAATCTAGGTGCCCATAAATGGTGGACTGGATAAAGAAAACATGGCACATATATTCCATGGAATACTATATAGCTGTAAAAAGAATGAAATCATGTCCTTTGCAGCAACATAAATGCAACTGGAGGTCATTATCCTAAGCTAATTAATGCAAGATCAGAAAACCAAATACTGCATGTTCTCACTTGTAAGTGGAAAATTAGCACTGGGTACACATGGACATAAAGATGAAAACGAGACACTGGGGACTACTGAGCCAGTAGAGAGAGAGGGGGACAAGGGCTTCAAATGATCTATTGGGTACTATGCTCACTACCTGAGTGACAGGATCATTTGTACCTCAAACCTCAGCACCATGCAATATACCCGTGTAGCAAACCTGCATATGTAACATCTGGATCTAAAGTAAAAGTTGAAATTATATAAAAGGGCATGATTGTAAAAATTCAAATAATACAGATATGTAAAAATAATCACATCTAACAGCAAAATGCCCTGTTAATATTTTGGCATTCAGCCTTCCAGATTTTTTTCTGTGCATGTATATACATGCTCACATACATGAAGTGTTTTGTAACCTGACTATATTATTTCATGGTACAGCATTAATATAACTCTGTGTTTATTCATCTTTAAATACAGCTCTATTGCATTTGTTTTTAAAAGCTGCATACTATTTTTTAAATGTAGTAATTCATTTACCAGTTCTGTAGGTAGAACCCCAGGTTTTTGTCAACTTTGCTAAATAACCCTGATTCATGTATGTAGTATCTTTACACAATTGCCTGATCATTGTCTTAGAATGAAGTCCTAGAAGGTTAATGGCTGAAGTTAGGTGTATGAACATTTAGTTTTGATGCTTATTGATAACTTTTTCTCCAGAAAGATTGTTCCAGGCCAAATTCCCACAATAGTTCAAGAGTGCATAGTTCCCCACATTCCCAACAACACAGGGGATAACATTGATCTTTATACTCTTTGACAATCTGATGGGCACAAAAAGACATATTGATGTTTAAATATGCATTTCTTTGACTATAGCTGAGGTCAAGCATCTTTTTCCTCTGTGTATTATATCCCATTCTATATACCTTTTGAGAATTGCTTGTTCATGTTCTTTCCCATGTTTTCCATTGGAATGTTCATTTTAAGATTAATTTGTATGATCTGCATTGATTGAGCATATTAACCATTTTTATGTCATATGTCGTGTAAAGATTTCTCAAAGTTTTATTTATCACTGTATGTATCTTTGATTACAGTGTTTTTGTCCATGTGAAGTTTTTTTTAATGAATAAATTTGTTAATTATTTCCTTTAAGAATTTTGGTCTTGATGACAAGCTAATAATGGCCATCCCACTCCATAGTGATAAAATTAAATACACACAAATTTGATATTACACATATAGGGAAAATATAAAGTTTACATTCATAAGTAATGTGTGAAGGAGAAGCATCTTGAGTTCAGCAGCTGGGAAGATATTTTAGTATTTCAAGGTTTAGGGTGATGGTATCAATTACCTATGTGATTGCCAGAGCAAGTGTGAGTGTCAGAGAAAGTACTCTCCACCTTAGGATGCATTAATGAGGTGCGGAAACTGGAGGATGAAGGTAAGAGTTCAATTCTATTCTGGTGATTTGGGACACCGTCTATATTTAGATATGGTGGAGAACTTCAAAAATTTAGGTTATGTGAGACTTGATTGAAAGTACAGAGGACTTTTCCAGAAAATAAATTACTCTTTGGAGACATGATAATCACTTTTAAATTTTTTGAAAATTTTTATGTAAAACACAGATCAGATTGAGTCTAAATTTCCAACAGGGATAAAATCAATGCATCTAAGATATAGAGAGATAGGCATCTATGCAATCTAAGGTAGACTTTTCTAACAGCAGAGGTCCCACTAGGCTGGGTTGGGTGTTGTCAGTCCTTTGTCACTGGGTGTATTTAAGTAAAGATTGAATTGCCTCTAAGGTAGGTTGACTTTATCATCTGTCACATAGATTGGTTAAAAAAAGCCTTTTAATGGGATTCCCTTTCCCCAGTTTGTCCTTCTTCAAACCTATCCTCTATAGAGTTATTAGAGAGATACACTTAAAAGGCAAAACTGCTTCTTTCACTTGTCTTCCTGAAATTATTCAGTGGTTTTTGATAAATTTCAGTCCAAACATCCTATTCATGTCTCCAAAGCCTCCTGTGAACCACTGATGGTTTTCCCTTATCTCCCCAGTTCACTATTTATTTTCCTGCAACAGTAAACCATCTGTGGGTTATCCTGTACAGCATGTTGTTTCTTATCTTGATGCTAGGATGCACTGCTTTGCTTCTTTACCTGGCTAATTTCTATTTTTCATTTAAGTGTTGGCATTAAACATTTAAGTTCCCTCTCCTCCAGGAATTTCTCCTTAATCACTACCCCTCCATTAAAAGAAGGGTTAGTATCAACATCTCCAGGGTGATATGTAGTTTGAAAGGGATATTCTATAAGCTTATTATTTTATTACCCCAATAAAAACAACAAAAGGAGAAAATATTTGTACACCTATTCAATGTCTGTTGAGAACGTACTAAATGCTATATGCTGTGTAAAGTGTATTTTATATGATTTTTAATTCTCCCAACAGTTCTATGAAATGGTCATTGTTATTATCCACATTTTATAGGTGAGGAAATAGAGGTTTAGTAAAAGTAAGAAACTTGCTCAATTAGGACCATATAGCTAATAAGTAGTGGATACAGTTTTCAAATCTAAGACTTTTCAACCTACTCCTCCTCCCTCTTTTGTCTTTCATAAACATTGCCCCTAACAACCCTTTTGCATGTCTGTCTTTGTATTCATTCGTTAGAGGACCTAAACTGCTGCAATTGGTACCAATGCTGTGTGAAACAGTAAGAGGTAAGAAGTTTTGAGCCTGGATTACTCATCACCAAGCTGTCAAGGAGGTGCACATGTCAAGTGGAAAAAGGGGCGGGGAAGGGGTATAGTCTCTGGAACAAGACGATGCTCTAGTCACTCACAATCTCACTGATGGTAACCTGGGAACATACTCTGTATGATTGATTATTCTTGCTGGTGTAATGAATCAGGCATTTGAAAGTTGTGGGAGGAACAGTGTCTACAAAAATGTGGAGGGGAAAAAGCATCCCAAAGGGTGGAGCTTTGAGTGGGAAGAGAAGTGACCTGAGAATATATACAGGTTTCTGGAAATGGTCAGGGAGCTGGAAGGAACAGGATAAAAAATCAGACATGAGGATGTCTGGGATAGAGGCATGTAGATGAATACAAGGCAGTGGGCACAAAGTTGAATATTTTTGTGTCATATGTCAATTTTCACATTTGTTATCCCATTCACCATGAAATAAGCTTTAAGCAGCCAAGTAGACAAAACAACTTGACCAGTTGGCATCAGCGAGGCTTCATCACTGGCCATCACAGAATTGGCATAGATGTGAATAAGGGATCATGGTGGCACAGATGGAGGCTACACATGGGCTTAACAGTGTGGACTTGCAGTTATTAAGGCTGATCTGGCTACTGCCACCTCTGAATGCCCAACCTACCAGCAACCAAGATGGATACTGAGGACAAACTATATCATTATCTATCATGGAGCCTAACAGGCCACTTTGTGCAAGTGTTCCCATGACCAGGAGACCCGCTGGTCATATCACATACCACACTATCCAGAATCAGTGATCATATTGCGTTTCTTCCATCCTAGCAGAAACTACACTTCATCCTCAAGGGACACATACTTATTTTGCAGATGGTTTTGACTTTTTAGTGTACAGAGCCTTGGTTAGCACCATTATCTTGGAGATTAGGGAATGTCTCATCCACAATCATGGTGTTATTTTCTCCATGAAACTGAGACCTACAAAGGTTTCATAACTTGTTCGAGGTTGCACATCCATAAAGGCTGAGAATTGCAATTTCAACTCAGATCTTGGGTCTCCAAAGCCCATTCTTGCTCTACCCTAGCAGGGCCAGTATAGTTTTCTGCAGAAAGTACATTGACTCAGGTCCAGGGGACTTGATTTGGCCACTGTATAAGTAAGCCTGAACCTGAAGACCCTTGTAAATCCTCCTCCTGAGACACAGGGGCATCTTGGGAAAACCCTCCATAGATGTTTAGTTCAAAGCAAAACATGAAAATAAAGGAACATCCACTTTCACTACATCGTGAATTTCAATTTCAATTGCATTCAGTTGTGGTGTTGGTGACTTTTTCTTCAACTGCTTCATGGGGGTTTAAGTTTTAGGCCAGAGATGGGTAGATTAGGTGGAAAAATCTGTACCAGAGCCAGGCTTGGTCCAGTTCCCAAGCTTCTAATCACCTCTTTCAGATCCAATCCTTATCTGAGAAATGAAGTTACAATTTAAACAGAGTCAGGTGTGTGAGTGTGTGTGTGTGTGTGTGTGTGTGTGTGTGTGAAGAAATCTCACTTGTTGTCTTTTCTTTCTAACCTCTGATGCTCATGTCTTAGAAAGAGCCTTCTGTGCTGGGTCCTTTTGGGTCATCTGCCTTGAGTTCCTTCATCTTGTGTTAGGCTTGTATTAGGCAGCACTCTTTTTATGGTGGCAGAAGCCCAGCTTAAACTGTCATAGAATTTACCAGCCTATACAAGTAAATACTCAACTAGATTCAGAGCCAGTAGGAATGAGAGTCTTGAATGCCACCAGGAATCCATTTCTTCATCTCTCTTCTCTGCTTCTTTCAGTCTGTCAGCTTTATTCTTTAAGACTGGCTTCCTACATTTGGTTGGAATTAAATTTCTTGATAGTTCTTATGCCTTACAACTTTTATCTTCATTTTTTCTCTGATTTTCATTTGAAAGATCTCGAGGACAGGTTCTGATTGGGTAGCTTTGGCTAAGTGTCCATCCTAGGCCCAATGAAATATGGTCTGATGGGTGGAGGACTTTGATTATGCTCTCCCTGCAATGAGATAGTGGGAGTGTGAGGAGTAGCAACTATCCAAAGGGAGGATGGTATTGCCATTCCAGAAGAAAGGATACTGAACAGACAAAACCATGACACCTATGATTGTGACCTGCAATAGGTAAGCTGAATCAACACTGCCAGGATCTCATGCTAAAATAATTACTTTTTTTTTTTTCCTCAAAGAAACCTTAATTTTGGAGCATGGTTAATATTGTCAATGATGTCTTGCTCACCTTTGTACTTTTTACAATAATTAACATAGTGCCTTAAACTGAAAAAAGAAATAGGAAGAGAAAAAACAGGACAAATGATGGATTTCTCTTTGGGGATAATGACATTTATTCTAGCCATTAACTCCTTACTGGACATCTTCAGGTGTTTCTTGGTTGCACTTGCTCCCCTTTGCTCAATCCAGAAAAGACAAAGAAGCCTTTCACAGGCTCTTTTAGCCAATAGGTCTGGGAAGTTGCCTATGCACTGCATCATGGGTAAAATTTGGGTGAAAGATAATTGTAAATATGGTATTGATATCAACTGATGTTTTCCCAACATTGCAATAATGCTTGTTTTGTTTGTTGGAGAGTTTATTACTTTTCGATCAATAGAGTGTGAGATTTGTGGGTGAAATTAGCATAGTGAATAACAATTAGGCAAAAAAGTCAATGGGATTCAGACAAATATGGGAGTTGAAAAAGTCCCATAGGCACACCAATTTTCTCTCTGTGTCTTTCTCTCTGTCTCTCTCTCTCTGTCTCTGTGTCTCTCTCACACACATACACACTTTAAAAATTGCAACGCATCTTATTTACAATTCCAAAGCACTAGGTGAGGATGGGAGTATATATGGTTCCCATGAACTAGAAAGAAATCGGTACCGAGAAGCCGTTTGTGGATTCTGTTTTCAGGAAGCTTAAGATCTTTGTATTCTGAAAAACCTGGAACATCAATATCCATTAATTCCTTTTGTACTCTCTTCATCTTTAGTTTAATTAAGAGTCACTGAATCCCTTCTCTTTATCACCTCTCTCCTGGGTGCTGTGGCTAAGAGGTAAAGCATATAGAACTCTAGTTCTCCCATAGTCTCACTTTTATTTCTTTTCTTCTTTCAACATTATTTCATTGGTGGCCAAAGCAAAACATTTACATACTTTGCCATTGAATCATAGGCGATGAAATTAAGAGAGACTCCAACAATCATGATTCAAATCACTCCTAAGAATGGGACAGAAATCCCTGAAACTAGAGTTTGTCCTCAAGCATTCACTTGAGTACTTCTAATGACAGGGAACTTGTTACCTCCCAAGGCAACCCATTGTAATGTGGTATAGCTCTGATGGCTAGAATACTATATGGAAAACTGTTTCCCTGAAACATTCTCTCATTGGTCCTGGTTGTCCTCCAGAGTCAAAAAAAAAAAAAAAAAAAAAAAAAAAAAAAAAAAAAAAAAAA